>NW_026780316.1:0-42517 GCF_030144855.1 Hypanus sabinus | reverse complement strand
CCCTCCCTCCCCTAGACCCCGGCACGTCTCAGTGAACCCCTCCCTCACCTACACCCCTCCTCATCTCAGTGATCCCCTCCCTCCCCTACACCCCTCCTCATCTCAGTGAACCCCACCCTCCCCTACACCCCTCCTCATGTCAGTGAACCCCTCACTCCCCTACACCCCTCATCTCAGTGAACCCCACCCTCCCCTCCCCTCCTCATCTCAGTGAACCCCTCCCTCCCCTACAACCCCCCCTCCCTCATCTCAGTGAAACCCACCCTCCCCTACACAGCTCCTCATCTCAGTGAACCCCTCCCTCCCCTACACCCCTCCTCATCTCAGTGAACACCTCCCTCCCCTACACCCCTCCTCATCTCAGTGAACCCCTCCCTCCCCTACACCCCTCCTCATCTCAGTGAACCCCTCCCTCCCCTACACCCCGCCACGTCTCAGTGAACCCCTCCCTCCCCTACACCCCTCATCAACTCAGTGAACCCCTCCCTCCCCTAGACCCCGCCACGTCTCAGTGAACCCCTCCCTCCCCTACACACCTCATCAACTCAGTGAACCCCTCCCTCCCCTAGACCCCGGCACGTCTCAGTGAACCCCTCCCTCACCTACACCCCTCCTCATCTAGTGAACCCCTCCCTCCCCTACACCCCTCCTCATGTCAGTGAACCCCTCCCTCCCCTAGACCCCGCCACGTCTCAGTGAACCCCTCCCTCCCCTACACCCCTCCTCATCTCAGTGATCCCCTCCCTCCGCTACACCCCTCCTCCTCTCAGTGAACCCCTCCCTCCCCTACACCCCTCCTCATCTCATTGAAACCCTCCCTCCCCTACACCCCTCCTCATCTCAGTGAACCCCTCCCTCCCCTACACCCCTCCTCATCTCAGTGAACCCCACCCTCCCCTACACCCCTCCTCATCTCAGTGAACCCCACCCTCCCCTTCACCCCTCCTCATCTCAGTGATCCCCTCCCTCCCCTACACCCCTCCTCATCTCAGTGAACCCCACATTCCCCTACACCCCTCCTCATGTCAGTGAACCCCTCACTCCCCTACACCCCTCATCTCAGTGAACCCCACCCTCCCCTCCCCTCCTCATCTCAGTGAACCCCTCCCTCCCCTACAACCCTCCTCATCTCAGTGAAACCCACCCTCCCCTACACAGCTCCTCATCTCAGTGAACCCCTCCCTCCCCTACACCCCTCCTCATCTCAGTGAACACCTCCCTCCCCTACACCCCTCCTCATCTCAGTGAACCCCTCCCTCCCCTACACCCCTCCTCATCTCAGTGAACCCCACCCTCCCCTCCCCTCCTCATCTCAGTGAACCCCTCCCTCCCCTACACCCCTCCTCATCTCAGTGAACCCCACCCTCCCCTCCCCTCCTCATCTCAGTGAACCCCTCCCTCCCCTACAACCCTCCTCATCTCAGTGAAACCCACCCTCCCCTACTCCCCTCCTCATCTCAGTGAACCCCTCCCTCCCCTACACTCCTCCTCATCTCAGTGAACCCCACCCTCCCCTACTCCCCTCCTCATCTCAGTGAACCCCTCCCTCCCCTACACTCCTCCTCATCTCAGTGAACCCCACCCTCCCCTACACCCCTCCTCATCTCAGTGAACCCCTCCCTCCCCTACACCCCTCCTCATCTCAGTGAACCCCTGCCCCTACAACCCTCACCATCTCAGTTAAATCTCTCTGGTCCCTACACCCTGCCTGTCTGTAACCCCCTCATACCCTACAACTCTCCCCGTCTCAGTGAACACATCCCTCCCCTACACCCCTCCACATCTGAGTGAACCCCTCCCTCCCCTACACCCCTCCTCACCTCAGTGAACCCTTCTCTCCCCTCCAACCCTCCTCATCTCAGTGAACCCCACCCTCCCCTACACACCTCCCCATCTCAGTGAACACCTCCCTCCCCTACAGCCCTCCTCATCTCAGTGAACCCCACCCTCCCCTCCCCTCCTCATCTCAGTGAACCCCTCCATCCCCTACAACCCTCCTCATCTCAGTGAACCCCTCCCTCCCCTACAACCCTCCTCATCTCAGTGAACCCCTCCCTCACCTACACCCCTCCTCATCTCAGTGAACCCCTTCCCCTACAAGCCTCCCCATCTCAGTAAAATCTCTCTGGTTCCTACACCCTGCCTGTCTGTAACCCCCTCCGACCCTACAACTCTCCGCGTCTCAGTGAACACCTCCCACCCCTCCACATCTCAGTGAAACCCTCCCTCCCCTACACCCCTCCTCATCAGTGAACCCCTCCCTCCCCTACACACCTCCCCATCTCAGAGAACCCCTCCCTCCCCTACACCCCTCCGCAACTCAGTGAACCCCTCCCTCCCCTACACCCCTCTTCATCTCAGTGAACCCCTCCCTCCCCTACACCCCTCTTCATCTCAGTGAACCCCTCCCTCCCCTACACCCCTCCCCATCTCAGTGAACCCCTCCCTCCCCTACACCCCTCCTCATCTCAGTGAACCCCTCCCTCCCCTACACCCCTCTTCATCTCAGTGAACCCCTCCCTCCCCTACACCCCTCCCCATCTCAGTGAACCCCTCCCTCCCCTACACCCCTCTTCATCTCAGTGAACCCCTCCCTCCCCTACACCCCTCCTCATCTCAGTGAACCCCTCCCTCCCCTACACCCCTCCTCATCTCAGTGAACCCCTCCCTCCCCTACAACCCTCCTCATCTCAGTGAACCCCACCCTCGCCTACACCGCTTCTCATCTCATTGAACACCTCCCTCCCCTACAACCCTCCTCATCTCAGTGAACCCCTCCCTCACCTACACCCCTCCTCATCTCAGTGAACCCCTTCCCCTACAACCCTCCCCATCTCAGTAAAATCTCTCTGGTCCCTACACCCTGCCTGTCTGTAACCCCCTCCGACCCTACAACTCTCCGCGTCTCAGTGAACACCTCCCACCCCTCCACATCTCAGTGAACCCCTCCCTCCCCTACACCCCTCCTCATCAGTGAACCCCTCCCTCCCCTACACCCCTCCTCATCTCAGTGAACCCCTCCCTCCCCTACACCCCTCCCCATCTCAGTGAACCCCTTCCCCTACACCCCTCCTCATCTCAGTGAACCCCTCCCTCCCCTACACCCTTCCCCATGTCAGTGAATCCTTCCCTCCCCTACACCCCTCCTCATCTCAGTGAACCCCTCGCTCCCCTACACCCCTCCTCATCTCAGTGAACCCCTCCCTCCCCTACACCCCTCCCCATCTCAGTGAACCCCTCCCTCCCCTATACCCCTCTTCAACTCAGTGAACCCCTCCCTCCCCTAGACCCCGCCACGTCTCAGTGATCCCCTCCCTCACCTACACCCCTCCTCATCTCAGTGATCCCCTCCCTCCGCTAGACCCCTCCTCCTCTCAGTGAACCCCTCCCTCCCCTACACCCCTCCTCATCTCATTGAACCCCTCCCTCCCCTACACCCCCCCTCATCTCAGTGAACCCCTCCCTCCCCTACACCCCTCCTCATCTCAGTGAACCCCTCCGTCCCCTACACCCCTCCTCATCTCAGTGAACCCCTCCATCCCCTACAACCCTCCTCATCTCAGTGAACCCCACCCTCCCCTACACCCCTCCTCATCTCATTGAACCCCTCCCACCCCTACAACCCTCCTCATCTCAGTGAACCCCTCCCTCACCTACACCCCTCCTCATCTCAGTGAACCCCTGCCCCTACACCCCTCCCCATCTCTGTAAAATCTCTCTGGTCCCTACACCCTGCCTGTCTGTAACCCCCTCATACCTTACAACTCTCCCCGTCTCAGTGAACACCTCCCACCTCTACACCCCTCCTCATCTGAGTGAACCCCTCCCTCCCCTACACCCCTCCTCATCTCAGTGAACCCCACCCTCCCCTAAACCCCTCCTCATCTCAGTGAACCCCTCCCTCCCCTGCACCCCTCTGCATCTCAGTGAACCCCTCCCTCCCCTACACCACTCCCCATCTCAGTGAACCCCTTCCCCTACACCCCTCCTCATCTCAGTGTACCCCTCCCTCCCCTACACCCCTCCTCATCTCAGTGAACCCCTCCCTCCCCTACACCCCTCATCATCTCAGTGAACCCCTCCCTCCCTCACCTCCCCTCCTCATCTCAGTGAACCCCTCCCTCCCCTACACCTCTCCTCATCTCAGTAAAAGCCTCCCTCCCCTACACCCCTCCCCATCTCAGTAAAATCTCTCTAGTCCCTACACCCTGCCTGTCTGCAACCCCCTCCGACCCTACAACTCTCCCCATCTCAGTGAACCCCTCCCTCCCCTACACCCCTCCACATCTCAGTGAACCCCTCCCTCCCCTACACCTCTCCTGGTCTCAGTGAACCCCTCCCTCCCCTACACACCTCCTCATCGCAGTGAACCCCCTTCCCCTACACCCCTCCTCATATCAGTGAATCCCTCCCTCCCCTACAACACTCCCCATCTCAGTGAACCCCTTCCCCTTCACCCCACCTCATCTCAGTGATCCCCTCCCTCCCCTACACCCCTCCCCGTCTCAGTGAACACCTCCCATCCCTACACCCCTCCTCATCTCAGTGAACCCCTCCCTCCCCTACACCCCTCTGCATCTCAGTGAACCCCTCCCTCCCCTACACCCCTCTGCATCTCAGTGAACCCCTCCCTCCCCTACACCACTCCCCATCTCAGTGAACCCCTTCCCCTACACCCCTCCTCATCTCAGTGAACCCCTCCCTCCCCTACACCCCTCCTCATCTCAGTGAACCCCTCCCTCCCCTACACCCCTCCTCATCTCAGTGAACCCCTCCCTCCCATACACCCCTCCCTCCCCTCCCCTCCTCATCTCAGTGAACCCCTCCCTCCGCTACACCCCTCCTCATCTCAGTGAACCCCTCCCTCCGCTACACCCCTCCTCATCTCAGTGAACCCCTCCCTCCCCTACACCCCTCCTCATCTCAGTGAACCACACCCTCCCCTCCCCTCCTCATCTCAGTGTACCCCTCCCTCCCCTACAACCCTCCTCATCTCAGTGAAACCCTCCCTCCCCTACACCCCTCCTCATCTCAGTGAACCCCACCCTCCCCTACACCCCTCCTCATCTCAGTGAACCCCTCCCTCCCCTACACCCCTCCTCATCTCAGTGAACCCCTGCCCCTACACCCCTCCGCATCTCTGTAAAATCTCTCTGGTCCCTACACCCTGCCTGTCTGTAACCCCTCATACCCTACAACTCTCCCCGTCTCAGTGAACACCTCCCACCTCTACACCCCTCCTCATCTCAGTGAACACCTCCCTCCCCTACACCCCTCCTCATCTCAGTGAACCCCACCCTCCCCTAAACCCCTCCCCATCTCAGTGAACCCCTTCCCCTACACCCCTCCTCATCTCAGTGAACCCCTCCCTCCCCTACACCCCTCCTCATCTCAGTGAACCCCTACCTCCCCTACATCCCGCCACGTCTCAGTGAACCCCTCCCTCCCCTACACCCCTCATCAACTCAAGTGAACCCCTCCCTCCCCTAGACCCCGCCACGTCTCAGTGAACCCCTCCCTCACCTACACCCCTCCACATCTCAGTGAACCCCTCCCTCCCCTACACCCCTCCTCATGTCAGTGAACCCCTCCCTCCCCTAGACCCCGCCACGTCTCAGTGAACCCCTCCCTCCCCTACACCCCTCCTCATCTCAATGAACCCCTCCCTCTGCTAAACCCCTCCTCCTCTCAGTGAACCCCTCCCTCCCCTAAACCCCTCCTCATCTCATTGAACCCCTCCCCTACACCCCTCCTCATCTCAGTGAACCCCTCCCTCCCCTACACCCCTCTTCATCTCAGTGAACCCCACCCTCCCCTACACCCCTCCTCATCTCAGTGAACACCACCCTCCCCTACACCCCTCATCATCTCAGTGAACCCCTCCCTCCCCTACACCCCTCCTCATCTCAGTGAACCCCACCCTCCCCTACACCCCTCCTCATCTCAGTGAACCCCTCCCTCCCCTACACCCCTCCTCATCTCAGTGAACCCCACCCTCCCCTCCCATCCTTATCTCAGTGAACCCCTCCCTCCCCTACACCCCTCCACATCTCAGTGAACCACACCCTCCCCTCCCCTCCTCATCTCAGAACCCCTCCCTCCCCTACAACCCTCCTCATCTCAGTGAAACCCACCCTCCCCTACACCCCTCCTCATCTCAGTGAACCCCTCCCTCCCCTACACTCCTCCTCATCTCAGTGAACCCCACCCTCCCCTACACCCCTCCTCATCTCAGTGAACCCCTCCCTCCCCTACACCCCTGCTCATCTCAGTGATCCCCTGCCCCTACACCCCTCCCCATCTCAGTAAAATCTCTCTGGTCCCTACACCCTGCCTGTCTGTAACCCCCTCATACCCTACAACTCTCCCCGTCTCAGTGAACACCTCCCACCTCTACACCCCCTCCTCATCTGAGTGAACCCCTCCCTGCCTACACCCCTCCTCACCTCAGTGAACCCTTCTCTCCCCTATAACCCTACTCATCTCAGTGAACCCCTCCCTCCCCTACACCCCTCCTCATCTCAGTGAACCCCACCCTCCCCTACACCCCTCCCCATCTCAGTGAACACCTCCCACCCCTACACCCCTCCTCATCTCAGTGAACCCCACCCTCCCCTCCCCTCCTCATCTCAGTGAACCCCTCCATCCCCTACAACCCTCCTCATCTCAGTGAACCCCACCCTCCCCTACACCCCTCCTCATCTCATTGAACCCCTCCCTCCCCTACAACCCTCCTCATCTCAGTGAACCCCTCCCTCACCTACACCCCTCCTCATCTCAGTGAACCCCTTCCCCTACAAGCCTCCCCATCTCAGTAAAATCTCTCTGGTTCCTACACCCTGCCTGTCTGTAACCCCCTCCGACCCTACAACTCTCCGCGTCTCAGTGAACACCTCCCACCCCTCCACATCTCAGTGAAACCCTCCCTCCCCTACACCCCTCCTCATCAGTGAACCCCTCCCTCCCCTACACACCTCCCCATCTCAGAGAACCCCTCCCTCCCCTACACCCCTCCGCATCTCAGTGAACCCCTCCCTCCCCTACACCCCTCTTCATCTCAGTGAACCCCTCCCTCCCCTACACCCCTCTTCATCAAGTGAACCCCTCCCTCCCCTACACCCCTCCCCATCTCAGTGAACCCCTCCCTCCCCTACACCCCTCCTCATCTCAGTGAACCCCTCCCTCCCCTACACCCCTCTTCATCTCAGTGAACCCCTCCCTCCCCTACACCCCTCTTCATCTCAGTGAACCCCTCCCTCCCCTACACCCCTCCTCATCTCAGTGAACCCCTCCCTCCCCTACACCCCTCCTCATCTCAGTGAACCCCTCCCTCCCCTACAACCCTCCTCATCTCAGTGAACCCCACTCTCGCCTACACCGCTCCTCATCTCATTGAACACCTCCCTCCCCTACAACCCTCCTCATCTCAGTGAACCCCTCCCTCACCTACACCCCTCCTCATCTCAGTGAACCCCTTCCCCTACACCCATCCCCATCTCAGTAAAATCTCTCTGGTCCCTACACCCTGCCTGTCTGTAACCCCCTCCGACCCTACAACTCTCCGCGTCTCAGTGAACACCTCCCACCCCTCCACATCTCAGTGAACCCCTCCCTCCCCTACACCCCTCCTCATCAGTGAACCCCTCCCTCCCCTACACCCCTCCTCATCTCAGTGAACCCCTCCCTCCCCTACACCCCTCCCCATCTCAGTGAACCCCTTCCCCTACACCCCTCCTCATCTCAGTGAACCCCTCCCTCCCCTACACCCTTCCCCATGTCAGTGAATCCTTCCCTCCCCTACACCCCTCCTCATCTCAGTGAACCCCTCGCTCCCCTACACCCCTCCTCATCTCAGTGAACCCCTCCCTCCCCTACACCCCTCCCCATCTCAGTGAACCCCTCCCTCCCCTATACCCCTCTTCAACTCAGTGAACCCCTCCCTCCCCTAGACCCCGCCACGTCTCAGTGAACCCCTCCCTCACCTACACCCCTCCTCATCTCAGTGAACCCCTCCCTCCCCTACACCCCTCCTCATGTCAGTGAACCCCTCCCTCCCCTAGACCCCTCCTCATCTCAGTGATCCCCTCCCTCCGCTAGACCCCTCCTCCTCTCAGTGAACCCCTCCCTCCCCTACACCCCTCCTCATCTCATTGAACCCCTCCCTCCCCTACACCCCCCCTCATCTCAGTGAACCCCTCCCTCCCCTACACCCCTCCTCATCTCAGTGAACCCCTCCGTCCCCTACACCCCTCCTCATCTCAGTGAACCCCTCCATCCCCTACAACCCTCCTCATCTCAGTGAACCCCACCCTCCCCTACACCCCTCCTCATCTCATTGAACCCCTCCCACCCCTACAACCCTCCTCATCTCAGTGAACCCCTCCCTCACCTACACCCCTCCTCATCTCAGTGAACCCCTGCCCCTACACCCCTCGCCATCTCTGTAAAATCTCTCTGGTCCCTACACCCTGCCTGTCTGTAACCCCCTCATACCCTACAACTCTCCCCGTCTCAGTGAACACCTCCCACCTCTACACCCCTCCTCATCTGAGTGAACCCCTCCCTCCCCTACACCCCTCCACATCTCAGTGAACCCCACCCTCCCCTAAACCCCTCCTCATCTCAGTGAACCCCTCCCTCCCCTGCACCCCTCTGCATCTCAGTGAACCCCTCCCTCCCCTACACCACTCCCCATCTCAGTGAACCCCTTCCCACCTACACCCCTCCTCATCTCAGTGTACCCCTCCCTCCCCTACACCCCTCCTCATCTCAGTGAACCCCTCCCTCCCCTACACCCCTCCTCATCTCAGTGAACCCCTCCCTCCCCTACACCCCTCCTCATCTGAGTGAACCCCTCCCTCCCCTCCCCTCCTCATCTCAGTGAACCCCTCCCTCCCCTACACCTCTCCTCATCTCAGTAAAAGCCTCCCTCCCCTACACCCCTCCCCATCTCAGTAAAATCTCTCTAGTCCCTACACCCTGCCTGTCTGCAACCCCCTCCGACCCTACAACTCTCCCCGTCTCAGTGAACCCCTCCCTCCCCTACACCCCTCCACATCTCAGTGAACCCCTCCCTCCCCTACACCTCTCCTGGTCTCAGTGAACCCCTCCCTCCCCTACACACCTCCTCATCGCAGTGAACCCCCTTCCCCTACACCCCTCCTCATATCAGTGAATCCCTCCCTCCCCTACAACACTCCCCATCTCAGTGAACCCCTTCCCCTTCACCCCACCTCATCTCAGTGATCCCCTCCCTCCCCTACACCCCTCCCCGTCTCAGTGAACACCTCCCATCCCTACACCCCTCCTCATCTCAGTGAACCCCTCCCTCCCCTACACCCCTCTGCATCTCAGTGAACCCCTCCCTCCCCTACACCCCTCTGCATCTCAGTGAACCCCTCCCTCCCCTACACCACTCCCCATCTCAGTGAACCCCTTCCCCTACAACCCTCCTCATCTCAGTGAACCCCTCCCTCCCCTACACCCCTCCTCATCTCAGTGAACCCCTCCCTCCCCTACACCCCTCCTCATCTCAGTGAACCCCTCCCTCCCCTACACCCCTCCCTCCCCTCCCCTCCTCATCTCAGTGAACCCCTCCCTCCGCTACACCCCTCCTCATCTCAGTGAACCCCTCCCTCCCCTACACCCCTCCTCATCTCAGTGAACACCTCCCTCCCCTACACCCCTCCTCATCTCAGTGAACCCCTCCCTCCCCTACACCCCTCATCTCAGTGAACCCCTCCCTCCCCTACACCCCTCCTCATCTCAGTGAACCACACCCTCCCCTCCCCTCCTCATCTCAGTGTACCCCTCCCTCCCCTACAACCCTCCTCATCTCAGTGAAACCCTCCCTCCCCTACACCCCTCCTCATGTCAGTGAACCCCTCCCTCCCCTAGACCCCGCCACGTCTCAGTGAACCCCACCCTCCCCTCCCCTCCTCATCTCAGAACCCCTCGCTCCCCTACAACCCTCCTCATCTCAGTGAAACCCACCCTCCCCTACACCCCTCCTCATCTCAGTGAACCCCTCCCTCCCCTACACTCCTCCTCATCTCAGTGAACCCCTCCCTCCCCTACACCCCTCATCTCAGTGAACCCCTCCCTCCCCTACACCCCTCCTCATCTCAGTGAACCACACCCTCCCCTCCCCTCCTCATCTCAGTGTACCCCTCCCTCCCCTACAACCCTCCTCATCTCAGTGAACCCCTCCCTCCCCTACACCCCTCCTCATGTCAGTGAACCCCTCCCTCCCCTAGACCCCGCCACGTCTCAGTGAACCCCTCCCTCCCCTACACCCCTCCTCATCTCAGTGAACCCCACCCTCCCCTACACCCCTCCTCATCTCAGTGAACCCCTCCCTCCCCTACACCCCTCCTCATCTCAGTGAACCCCACCCTCCCCTCCCCTCCTTATCTCAGTGAACCCCTCCCTCCACTACACCCCTCCTCATCTCAGTGAACCCCACCCTCCCCTACACCCCTCCTCATCTCAGTGAAACCCTCCCTCCCCTACACCCCTCCTCATCTCAGTGAACCCCACCCTCCCCTCCCCTCCTCATCTCAGAACCCCTCGCTCCCCTACAACCCTCCTCATCTCAGTGAAACCCACCCTCCCCTACACCCCTCCTCATCTCAGTGAACCCCTCCCTCCCCTACACTCCTCCTCATCTCAGTGAACCCCACCCTCCCCTACACCCCTCCTCATCTCAGTGAACCCCTCCCTCCCCTACACCCCTCCTCATCTCAGTGATCCCCTGCCCCTACACCCCTCCCCATCTCAGTAAAATCTCTCTGGTCCCTACACCCTGCCTGTCTGTAACCCCCTCATACCCTACAACTCTCCCCGTCTCAGTGAACACCTCCCACCTCTACACCCCTCCTCATCTGAGTGAACCCCTCCCTGCCTACACCCCTCCTCACCTCAGTGAACCCTTCTCTCCCCTATAACCCTCCTCATCTCAGTGAACCCCTCCCTCCCCTACACCCCTCCTCATCTCAGTGAACCCCACCCTCCCCTACACCCCTCCCCATCTCAGTGAACACCTCCCACCCTACACCCCTCCCCATCTCAGTGAACCCCTTCCCCTACACCCCTCCTCATCTCAGTGAACAACTCCCTCCCCTACACCCTTCCCCATGTCAGTTTATCCCTCCCTCTCCTACAACCCTCCTCATCTCAGTGAACCCCTCCTCCCCTACACCCCTCCTCATCTCAGTGAACCCCTCCCTCCCCTAAAACCCCGCCACGTCTCAGTGAACCCCTCCCTCCCCTACACCCCTCATCAACTCAGTGAACCCCTCCCTCCACTACACCCCACCCCGTCTCAGTGAACCCCTCCCTCACCTACACCCCTCCTCATCTACTGTGAACCCCTCCCTCCCCTACACCCTCCTCATGTCAGTGAACCCACCCTCCCCTAGACCCCGCCACGTCTCAGTGAACACCTCCCTCCCCTACACCCCTCCTCATCTCAGTGATCCCCTCCCTCCGCTACACCCCTCCTCCTCTCAGTGAACCCCTCCCTCCCCTACACCCCTCCTCATCTCATTGAAACACTCCCTCCCTACACCCCTCCTCAGCTCAGTGAACCCCTCCCTCCCCTACACCCCTCCTCATCTCAGTGAACCCCACCCTCCCCTACACCCCTCCTCATCTCAGTGAACCCCACCCTCCCCTACACCCCTCCTCATCTCAGTGAACCCCTCCCTCCCCTACACCCCTCCTCATCTCAGTGAACCCACCCTCCCCCCCTACACCCCTCCTCTCTCAGTGAAACCCACCCTCCCCTACACCCCTCCTCATCTCAGGGAACCACCTCCTCCCCTACACCCCTCATCTCAGTGAACCCCTCCCTCCCCTACAACCCTCCTCATCTCAGTGAAACCCACCCTCCCCTACAACCCTCCTCATCTCAGTGAACCCCTCCCTCCCCTACACCCCTCCTCATCTCAGTGAACCCCACCCTCCCCTACACCCCTCCTCATCTCAGTGAACCCCTCCCTCCCCTACACCCTCCTCATCTCAGTGACCCCCACCCTCCCCTACACCCCTCCTCATCTCAGTGAACCCCTCCGTCCCCTACACCCCTCCTCATCTCAGTGAACCCCACCCTCCCCTCCCCTCCTCATCTCAGTGAACCCCTCCCTCCCCTACAACCCTCCTCATCTCAGTGAACCCCTGCCCCTACACCCCTCCCCCATCGCAGTAAAATCTCTCTGGGTCCCTACACCCTGCCTGTCTGTAACCCCCTCATACCCTACAACTCTCCCCGTCTCAGTGAACACCTCCCACCTCTACACCCTAATCATCTGAGTGAACACCTCCTCCCTATACCCCTCCTCACCTCAGTGAACCCTTCTCTCCCTACAACCCTCCTCATCTCAGTGAACCCCTCCCTCCCCTACACCCCTCTTCATCTCAGTGAACCCCACCCTCCCCTACACCCCTCCTCATCTCAGTGAACCCCACCCTCCCCTCCCCTCCTCATCTCAGTGAACCCCTCCCTCCCCTACAACCCTCCTCATCTCAGTGAACCCCACCCTCCCCTACACCCCTGCTCATCTCATTGAACCCCTCCCTCACCTTCAACCCTCCTCATCTCAGTGAACCCCTCCCTCACCTACACCCCTCCTCATCTCAGTGAACCCCTTCAGACCTCCCCATCTCAGTAAAATCTCTCTGGTCCCTACACCCTGCTTGTCTGTAACCCCCTCCGACCCTACAACTCTCCGCGTCTCAGTGAACACCTCCCACCCCTACACCCTTCCCCATGTCAGTGAACCCCTCCCTCCCCTACAACTCTCCCCGTCTCAGTGAACCCCTCCCTACCCTACACCCCTCCTCATCAGTGAAACCCTCCCTCCCCTACACCCCTCCCCATCTCAGTGAACCCCTCCCTCCCCTACACCCTTCCCCATGTCAGTGAATCCCTCCCTCCCCTACACCCCTTCTCATCTCAGTGAACCCCACCCTCCCCTACACCCCTCCCAATCTCAGTGAACCCCTCCCTCCCCTACACCCCTCCTCATCTCAGTGAACCCCTCCCTTCCCATCTCAGTGAATCCCTCCCTGCCCTACACCCCTTCCCATCTCGGTGAACCCCTCCCCATCTCAGTAAATCCCTCCCCTACACCCCTCCCCTTCTCAGTGAACCCCACCCTCTCCTACACCACTCCCCATCTCAGTAAATCCCTCCCCTACACCCCTACCCATCTCTGTGAACCCCACCCTCCCCTACACCCCTCCCAATCTCAGTGAACCCCTCCCTCCCCTACACCCCTCCTCATCTCAGTGAACCCCTCCCTTCCCATCTCAGTGAATCCCTCCCTGCCCTACACCCCTTCCCATCTCGGTGAACCCCTCCCCATCTCAGTAAATCACTCCCCTACACCCCTCCCCTTCTCAGTGAACCCCTCCCTCTCCTACACCACTCCCCATCTCAGTAAATCCCTCCCCTACACCCCTACCCATCTCAGTGAATCCCTCCCTCCCCTACACCCCTCCTCATCTCAGTGAACCCCTCCCTCCCCTACACCCTTCCCCATCACAGTGGACCCCTCCCTCCCCTACACACCTCCTCATCTCAGTGAACTCCACCCTCCCCTACACCCCTCCTCATCTCAGTGAATCCCTCCCTCCCCTACACCCCTCCTCATCTCAGTGAACCCCTCCCTCCCCTACACCCTTCCCCATCACAGTGGACCCCTCCCTCCCCTACACCCCTCCTCATCTCAGTGAATCCCTCCCTCCCCTACACCCTTCCCCATCTCAGTGAATCCCTACCTCCCCTACACCCCTACCCATCTCAGTGAATCCCTCCCTCCCCTACACCCCTCCTCATCTCAGTGAACCCCTCCCTCCCCTACAACCTTCCCCATCTCAGTGAATCCCTCCCTCCCCTACACCCCTCCTCATCTCAGTGAACCCCTCCCTCCCCTACACCACTCCTCATCTCAGTGAATCCCTCCCTCCCCTACACCCTTCCCCATCTCAGTGAACCCCTCCCTTCACTACACCCCTTCCCATCTCGGTGAACCCCGCCCCATCTCAGTAAATCCCTCCCTACACCCCTCCCCATCTCAGTGAACCCCTTCCCCTACACCCCTCCTCATCTCAGTGAACACCTCCCTCCCCTACACCCTTCCCCATGTCAGTGAATCCCTCCCTCTCCTACACCCCTCCTCATCTCAGAGAACCCCTCCCTCCCCTACACCCCTCCTCATCTCAGTGAACCCCTCCCTCCCCTACACCCCGCCACGTCTCAGTGAACCCCTCCCTCCCCTACACCACTCATCAACTCAGAGAACCCCTCCCTCCCCTAGACCCCGCCACGTCTCAGTGAACCCCTCCCTCACCTACACCCCTCCTCATCTCAGTGAACCCCTCCCTCCCCTACACCCCTCCTCATGTCAGTGAACCCCTCCCTCCCCTAGACCCCGCCACGTATCAGTGAACCCCTCCCTCCCCTACACCCCTCCTCATCTCAGTGATCCCCTCCCTCCGCTACACCCCTCCTCCTCACAGTGAACCCCTCCCTCCCCTAAACCCCTCCTCATCTCATTGAACCCCTCCCTCCCCTACACCCCTCCTCATCTCAGTGAACCCCTCCCTCCCCTACACCCCTCCTCACCTCAGTGAACCCCACCCTCCCCTACACCCCTCCTCATCTCAGTGAACCCCACCCTCCCCTACACCCCTCCTCATCTCAGTGAACCCCACCCTCCCCTACACCCCTCCTCATCTCAGTGAACCCCGCCCTCCCCTACACCCCTCCTCATCTCAGTGAACCCCACCCTCCCCCTCCCCTCCTTATCCCAGTGAACCCCTCCCTCCCCTACAACCCTCCTCATCTCAGTGAAACCCACCCTCCCCTACACCCCTCATCAACTCAGTGAACCCCTCCCTCCCCTACACCCTTCCCCATCACAGTGGACCCCTCCCTCCCCTACACCCCTCCTCATCTCAGTGAATCCCTCCCTCCCCTACACCCTTCCCCATCTCAGTGAATCCCTCCCTCCCCTACACCCCTACCCATCTCAGTGAATCCCTCCCTCCCCTACACCCCTCCTCATCTCAGTGAACCCCTTCCTCCCCTACAACCTTCCCCATCTCAGTGAATCCCTCCCTCCCCTACACCCCTCCTCATCTCAGTGAACCCCTCTCTCCCCTCCACCACTCCTCATCTCAGTGAATCCCTCCCTCCCCTACACCCTTCCCCATCTCAGTGAACCCCTCCCTTCACTACACCCCTTCCCATCTCGTTGAACCCCGCCCCATCTCAGTAAATCCCTCCCTACACCCCTCCCCATCTCAGTGAACCCCTTCCCCTACACCCCTCCTCATCTCAGTGAACACCTCCCTCCCCTACACCCTTCCCCATGTCAGTGAATCCCTCCCTCTCCTACACCCCTCCTCATCTCAGTGAACCCCTCCCTCCCCTACACCCCGCCACGTCTCAGTGAACCCCTCCCTCCCCTACACCCCTCATCAACTCAGTGAACCCCTCCCTCCCCTAGACCCCGCCACGTCTCAGTGAACCCCTCCCTCACCTACACCCCTCCTCATCTCAGTGAACCCCTCCCTCCCCTACACCCCTCCTCATGTCAGTGAACCCCTCCCTCCCCTAGACCCCGCCACGTCTCAGTGAACCCCTCACTCCCCTACACCCCTCCTCATCTCAGTGATCCCCTCCCTCCGCTACACCCCTCCTCCTCTCAGTGAACCCCTCCCTCCCCTAAACCCCTCCTCATCTCATTGAACCCCTCCCTCCCCTACACCCCTCCTCATCTCAGTGAACCCCTCCCTCCCCTACACCCCTCCTCATCTCAGTGAACCCCACCCTCCCCTACACCCCTCATCAACTCAGTGAACCCCTCCCTCCCCTACGCCCCTACTCATCTCAGTGAACCCCACCCTCCCCTACACCCCTCCTCATGTCAGTGAACCCCTCCCTCCCCTACACCCCTCCTCATCTCATTAAACCCCACCCTCCCCTACACCCCTCCTCATCTCAGTGAACCCCTCCCTCCCCTACACCCCTCCTCATCTCAGTGAACCCCACCCTCCCCTCCCCTCCTCATCTCAGTGAACCCCTCCCTCCCCTACAACCCTCCTCACCTCAGTGAAACCCACCCTCCCCTACACCCCTCCTCATCTCAGTGAACCCCTCCCTCCCCTACACTCCTCCTCATCTCAGTGAACCCCACCCTCCCCTACACCCCTCCTCATCTCAGTGAACCCCTCCCTCCCCTACACCCCTCCTCATCTCAGTGAACCCCTGCCCCTACACCCCTCCCCATCTCAGTAAAATCTCTCTGGTCCCTACACCCTGCCTGTCTGTAACCCCCTCATACCCTACAACTCTCCCCGTGTCAGTGAACACCTCCCACCCCTACACCCCTCCTCATCTCAGTGAACCCCTCCCTCCCTAAACCCCGCCACGTCTCAGTGAACCCCTCCCTCCCCTACACCCCTCATCAACTCAGTGAACCCTCCCTACCCTAGACCCCCGCCATGTCTCAGTGAACCCCTCCCTCATCTACAGTGAACCCCTCCCTCCCCTCACACCCCACCTCACATCAGTGAACCCTTCTCTCCCCTACAACCCTCCTCATCTCAGTGAACCCCTCCCTCCCCTACACCCCTCTTCATCTCAGTGAACCCCACCCTCCCCTACACCCCTCCCCATCTCAGTGAACACCTCCCTCCCCTACACCCCTCCTCATCCCAGTGAACCCACCCTCCCCTCCCCTCCTCAACTCAGTGAACCCCTCCCTCCCCTACAACCCTCCTCAACTCAGTGAACCCCACCCTCCCCTACACCCCTCCTCATCACATTGAACCCCTCCCTCCCCTACAACCCTCCTCATCTCAGTGAACCCCTCCCTCCCCTACACCCCTCCTCATCTCAGTGAACCCCACCCTCCCCTCCCCTCCTCATGTCAGTGAACCCCTCCCTCCCCTACACCCCTCCTCATCTCAGTGAACCCCTCGCTCCCCTACAACCCTCCTCATCTCAGTGAACCCCACCCTCCCCTCCCCTCCCTCATCTCAGTGAACCCCTCCCTCCCCTACAACCCTCCTCATTTCAGTGAAACCCACCCTCCCCTACACCCCTCCTCATCTCAGTGAACCCCTCCCTCCCCTACACTCCTCCTCATCTCAGTGAACCCCACCCTCCCCTACACCCCTCCTCATCTCAGTGAACCCCTCCCTCCCCTACACCCCTCCTCATCTCAGTTAACCCTGCCCCTACACCCCTCCCCATCTCAGTAAAATCTCTCTGGTCCTACACCCTGCCTGTCTGTAACCCCCTCATACCCTACAACTCTCCCCGTCTCAGTGAACACCTCCCACCTCTACACCCCTCCTCATCTGAGTGAACACCTCCCTCCCCTACACCCCTCCTCACCTCAGTGAACCCTTCTCTCCCCTACACCCCTCCTCATCTCAGTGAACCCCACCCTCCCCTACACCCCTCCTCATCTGTGAACCCCCCCTCCCCTACACCTCCCCATCAGTGAACCCCTTCCCCTACACCCCTCCTCATCCCAGTGAACACTCCCTCCCCTACACCCTTCCCCATGTCAGTGAATCCCTCCCTCTCCTACACCCCTCCTCATCTCAGTGAACCCCTCCCTCCCCTACACCCCTCCTCATCTCAGTGAACCCCTCCCTCCCCTAAACCCTGCTACGTCTCAGTGAACACCTCCCTCCCCTACACCCCTCCTCATCTCAGTGAACCCCTCCCTCCCCTACACCCCGCCACGTATCAGTGAACCCCTCCCTCCCCTACACCCCTCATCAACTCAAGTGAACCCCTCCCTCCCCTAGACCCCGCCACGTCTCAGTGAACCCCTCCCTCACCTACACCCCTCCTCATCTCAGTGAACCCCTCCCTCCCCTACACCCCTCCTCATGTCAGTGAACCCCTCCCTCCCTAGACCCCGCCACGTCTCAGTGAACCCCTCCCTCCCCTACACCCCTCCTCATCTCAATGAACCCCTCCTCTGCTAAACCCCTCCTCCTCTCAGTGAACCCCTCCCTCCCCTAAACCCCTCCTCATCTCATTGAACCCCTCCCTCCCCTACACCCCTCCTCATCTCAGTGAACCCCTCCCTCCCCTACACCCCTCCTCATCTCAGTGAACCCCACCCTCCCCTACACCCCTCCTCATCTCAGTGAGCCCCACCCTCCCCTACACCCCTCATCATCTCAGTGAACCCCTCCCTCCCCTACACCCCTCCTCATCTCAGTGAACCCCACCCTCCCCTACACCCCTCCTCATCTCAGTGAACCCCTCCTCCCCTACACCCCTCCTCATCTCAGTGAACCCCACCCTCCCCTCCCCTCCTTATCTCAGTGAACACCTCCCTCCACTACACCCTCCTCATCTCAGTGAACCCCACCCTCCCCTACACCACTCCTCATCTCAGTGAACCCCTCCCTCCCCTACACCCCTCCTCATCTCAGTGAACCCCACCCTCCCCTCCCCTCCTCATCTCAGAACCCCTCCCTCCCCTACAACCCTCCTCATCTCAGTGAAACCCACCCTCCCCTACACCCCTCTCATCTCAGTGAACCCCTCCCTCCCCTACACTCCTCCTCATCTCAGTGAACCCCCCCCTCCCCTACACCCCTCCTCATCTCAGTGAACCCCTCCCTCCCCTACACCCCTCCTCATCTCAGTGATCCCTGCCCCTACACCCCTCCCATCTCAGTAAAATCTCTCTGGTCCCTACACCCTGCCTGTCTGTAACCCCCTCATACCCTACAACTCTCCCGTCTCAGTGAACACCTCCCACCTCTACACCCCTCCTCATCTGAGTGAACCCCTCCCTGCCTACACCCCTCCTCACCTCAGTGAACCCTTCTCTCCCCTATAACCCTCCTCATCTCAGTGAACCCCTCCCTCCCCTACACCTCCCCTACACCCCTCCTCATCTCAGTGAACCCCACCCTCCCCTACACCCCTCCCCATCTCAGTGAACACCTCCCACCCCTACACCCCTCCCCATCTCAGTGAACCCCTTCCCCTACACCCCTCCTCATCTCAGTGAACACCTCCCTCCCCTACACCCTTCCCCATGTCAGTTTATCCCTCCCTCTCCTACAACCCTCCTCATCTCAGTGAACCCCTCCCTCCCCTACACCCCTCCTCATCTCAGTGAACCCCTCCCTCCCCTAAACCCCGCCACGTCTCAGTGAACCCCTCCCTCCCCTACACCCCTCATCAACTCAGTGAACCCCTCCCTCCACTACACCCCACACCGTCTCAGTGAACCCTTCCCTCACCTACACCCCTCCTCATCTACTGTGAACACCTCCCTCCCCTACACCCCTCCTCATGTCAGTGAACCCCACCCTCCCTAGACCCCGCCACGTCTCAGTGAACACCTCCCTCCCCTACACCCCTCCTCATCTCAGTGATCCCCTCCCTCCGCTACACCCCTCCTCCTCTCAGTGAACCCCTCCCTCCCCTACACCCCTCCTCATCTCATTGAAACACTCCCTCCCCTACACCCCTCCTCAGCTCAGTGAACCCCTCCCTCCCCTACACCCCTCCTCATCTCAGTGAACCCCACCCTCCCCTACACCCCTGCTCATCTGTGAACCCCACCCTCCCCTACACCCCTCCTCATCTCAGTGAACCCCTCCCTCCCCTACACCCCTCCTCATCTCAGTGAACCCCACCCTCCCCTACACCCCTCCTCATCTCAGTGAACCCCACCCTCCCCTACACCCCTCCTCATCTCAGTGAACCACTCCCTCCCCTACACCCCTCATCTCAGTGAACCCCTCCCTCCCCTACAACCCTCCTCATCTCAGTGAAACCCACCCTCCCCTACAACCCTCCTCATCTCAGTGAACCCCTCCCTCCCCTACACCCCTCCTCATCTCAGTGAACCCCACCCTCCCCTACACCCCTCCTCATCTCAGTGAACCCCTCCCTCCCCTACACCCCTCCTCATCTCAGTGAACCCCACCCTCCCCTACACCCCTCCTCATCTCAGTGAACCCCTCCGTCCCCTACACCCCTCCTCATCTCAGTGAACCCCACCCTCCCCTCCCCTCCTCATCTCAGTGAACCCCTCCCTCCCCTACAACCCTCCTCATCTCAGTGAACCCCTGCCCCTACACCCCTCCCCATCTCAGTAAAATCTCTCTGGTCCCTACACCCTGCCTGTCTGTAACCCCCTCATACCCTACAACTCTCCCCGTCTCAGTGAACACCTCCCACCTCTACACCCCTCCTCATCTGAGTGAACCCCTCCCTCCCCTACACCTCTCCTCACCTCAGTGAACCCTTCTCTCCCCTACAACCCTCCTCATCTCAGTGAACCCCTCCCTCCCCTACACCCCTCTTCATCTCAGTGAACCCCACCCTCCCCTACACCCCTCCTCATCTCAGTGAACCCCACCCTCCCCTCCCCTCCTCATCTCAGTGAACCCCTCCCTCCCCTACAACCCTCCTCATCTCAGTGAACCCCACCCTCCCCTACACCCCTGCTCATCTCATTGAACCCCTCCCTCACCTTCAACCCTCCTCATCTCAGTGAACCCCTCCCTCACCTACACCCCTCCTCATCTCAGTGAACCCCTTCCCCTACACACCTCCCCATCTCAGTAAAATCTCTCTGGTCCCTACACCCTGCTTGTCTGTAACCCCCTCCGAACCTACAACTCTCCGCGTCTCAGTGAACACCTCCCACCCCTACACCCTTCCCCATGTCAGTGAACCCCTCCCTCCCCTACAACTCTCCCCGTCTCAGTGAACCCCTCCCTACCCTACACCCCTCCTCATCAGTGAACCCCTCCCTCCCCTACACCCCTCCCCATCTCAGTGAACCCCTCCCTCCCCTACACCCTTCCCCAGGTCAGTGAATCCCTCCCTCCCCTACACCCCTCCTCATCTCAGTGAACCCCACCCTCCCCTACACCCCTCCCAATCTCAGTGAACCCCTCCCTCCCCTACACCCCTCCTCATCTCAGTGAACCCCTCCCTTCCCATCTCAGTGAATCCCTCCCTGCCCTACACCCCTTCCCAGCTCGGTGAACCCCTCCCCATCTCAGTAAATCCCTCCCCTACACCCCTCCCCTTCTCAGTGAACCCCTCCCTCTCCTACACCACTCCCCATCTCAGTAAATCCCTCCCCTACACCCCTACCCATCTCAGTGAATCCCTCCCTCCCCTACACCCCTCCTCATCTCAGTGAACCCCTCCCTCCCCTACACCCTTCCCCATCACAGTGGACCCCTCCCTCCCCTACACACCTCCTCATCTCAGTGAACTCCACCCTCCCCTACACCCCTCCTCATCTCAGTGAACCCCTCCCTCCCCTACACCCTTCCCCATCACAGTGGACCCCTCCCTCCCCTATACCCCTCCTCATCTCAGTGAATCCCTCCCTCCCCTACACCCTTCCCCATCTCAGTGAATCCCTACCTCCCCTACACCCCTACCCATCTCAGTGAATCCCTCCCTCCCCTACACCCCTCCTCATCTCAGTGAACCCCTCCCTCCCTACAACCTTCCCCATCTCAGTGAATCCCTCCCTCCCCTACACCCCTCCTCATCTCAGTGAACCCCTCCCTCCCCTACACCACTCCTCATCTCAGTGAATCCCTCCCTCCCCTACACCCTTCCCCATCTCAGTGAACCCCTCCCTTCACTACACCCCTTCCCATCTCGGTGAACCCCGCCCCATCTCAGTAAATCCCTCCCTACACCCCTCCCCATCTCAGTGAACCCCTTCCCCTACACCCCTCCTCATCTCAGTGAACACCTCCCTCCCCTACACCCTTCCCCATGTCAGTGAATCCCTCCCTCTCCTACACCCCTCCTCATCTCAGAGAACCCCTCCCTCCCCTACACCCCTCCTCATCTCAGTGAACCCCTCCCTCCCCTACACCCCGCCACGTCTCAGTGATCCCCTCCCTCCGCTACACCCCTCCTCCTCTCAGTGAACCCCTCCCTCCCCTAAACCCCTCCTCATCTCATTGAACCCCTCCCTCCCCTACACCCCTCCTCATCTCAGTGAACCCCTCCCTCCCCTACACCCCTCCTCACCTCAGTGAACCCCACCCTCCCCTACACCCCTCCTCATCTCAGTGAACCCCACCCTCCCCTACACCCCTCCTCATCTCAGTGAACCCCACCCTCCCCTACACCCCTCCTCATCTCAGTGAACCCCGCCCTCCCGTACACCCCTCCTCATCTCAGTGAACCCCACCCTCCCCTCCCCTCCTTATCCCAGTGAACCCCTCCCTCCCCTACAACCCTCCTCATCTCAGTGAAACCCACCCTCCCCTACACCCCTCATCAACTCAGTGAACCCCTCCCTCCCCTACACCCTTCCCCATCACAGTGGACCCCTCCCTCCCCTACACCCCTCCTCATCTCAGTGAATCCCTCCCTCCCCTACACCCCTACCCATCTCAGTGAATCCCTCCCTCCCCTACACCCCTCCTCATCTCAGTGAACCCCTTCCTCCCCTACAACCTTCCCCATCTCAGTGAATCCCTCCCTCCCCTACACCCCTCCTCATCTCAGTGAACCCCTCCCTCCCCTCCACCACTGCTCATCTCAGTGAATCCCTCCCTCCCCTACACCCTTCCCCATCTCAGTGAACCCCTCCCTTCACTACACCCCTTCCCATCTCGTTGAACCCCGCCCCATCTCAGTAAATCCCTCCCTACACCCCTCCTCATCTCAGTGAACACCTCCCTCCCCTACACCCTTCCCCATGTCAGTGAATCCCTCCCTCTCCTACACCCCTCCTCATCTCAGTGAACCCCTCCCTCCCCTACACCCCGCCACGTCTCAGTGAACCCCTCCCTCCCCTACACCCCTCATCAACTCAGTGAACCCCTCCCTCCTCTAGACCCCGCCACGTCTCAGTGAACCCCTCCCTCACCTACACCCCTCCTCCTCTCAGTGAACCCCTCCCTCCCCTAAACCCCTCCTCATCTCATTGAACCCCTCCCTCCCCTACACCCCTCCTCATCTCAGTGAACCCCTCCCTCCCCTACACCCCTCCTCATCTCAGTGAACCCCACCCTCCCCTACACCCCTCATCAACTCAGTGAACCCCTCCCTCCCCTACGCCCCTACTCATCTCAGTGAACCCCACCCTCCCCTACACCCCTCCTCATGTCAGTGAACCCCTCCCTCCCCTACACCCCTCCTCATCTCATTAAACCCCACCCTCCCCTACACCCCTCCTCATCTCAGTGAACCCCTCCCTCCCCTACACCCCTCCTCATCTCAGTGAACCCCACCCTCCCCTCCCCTCCTCATCTCAGTGAACCCCTCCCTCCCCTACAACCCTCCTCACCTCAGTGAAACCCACCCTCCCCTACACCCCTCCTCATCTCAGTGAACCCCTCCCTCCCCTACACTCCTCCTCATCTCAGTGAACCCCACCCTCCCCTACACCCCTCCTCATCTCAGTGAACCCCTCCCTCCCCTACACCCCTCCTCATCTCAGTGAACCCCTGCCCCTACACCCCTCCCCATCTCAGTAAAATCTCTCTGGTCCCTACACCCTGCCTGTCTGTAACCCCCTCATACCCTACAACTCTCCCCGTGTCAGTGAACACCTCCCACCCCTACACCCCTCCTCATCTCAGTGAACCCCTCCCTCCCCTAAACCCCGCCACGTCTCAGTGAACCCCTCCCTCCCCTACACCCCTCATCAACTCAGTGAACCCCTCCCTACCCTAGACCCCGCCATGTCTCAGTGAACCCCTCCCTCATCTACAGTGAACCCCTCCCTCCCCTACACCCCACCTCACATCAGTGAACCCTTCTCTCCCCTACAACCCTCCTCATCTCAGTGAACCCCTCCCTCCCCTACACCCCTCTTCATCTCAGTGAACCCCACCCTCCCCTACACCCCTCCCCATCTCAGTGAACACCTCCCTCCCCTACACCCCTCCTCATCCCAGTGAACCCCACCCTCCCCTCCCCTCCTCAACTCAGTGAACCCCTCCCTCCCCTACAACCCTCCTCAACTCAGTGAACCCCACCCTCCCCTACACCCCTCCTCATCACATTGAACCCCTCCCTCCCCTACAACCCTCCTCATCTCAGTGAACCCCTCCCTCCCCTACACCCCTCCTCATCTCAGTGAACCCCACCCTCCCCTCCCCTCCTCATGTCAGTGAACCCCTCCCTCCCCTACACCCCTCCTCATCTCAGTGAACCCCTCGCTCCCCTACACCCCTCCTCATCTCAGTGAACCCCACCCTCCCCTCCCCTCCTCATCTCAGTGAACCCCTCCCTCCCCTACAACCCTCCTCATTTCAGTGAAACCCACCCTCCCCCTACACCCCTCCTCATCTCAGTGAACCCCTCCCTCCCCTACACTCCTCCTCATCTCAGTGAACCCCACCCTCCCCTACACCCCTCCTCATCTCAGTGAACCCCTCCCTCCCCTACACCCCTCCTCATCTCAGTTAACCCCTGCCCCTACACCCCTCCCCATCTCAGTAAAATCTCTCTGGTCCCTACACCCTGCCTGTCTGTAACCCCCTCATACCCTACAACTCTCCCCGTCTCAGTGAACACCTCCCACCTCTACACCCCTCCTCATCTGAGTGAACACCTCCCTCCCCTACACCCCTCCTCACCTCAGTGAACCCTTCTCTCCCCTACACCCCTCCTCATCTCAGTGAACCCCACCCTCCCCTACACCCCTCCTCATCTGTGAACCCCCCCTCCCCTACACCCCTCCCCATCAGTGAACCCCTTCCCCTACACCCCTCCTCATCCCAGTGAACACCTCCCTCCCCTACACCCTTCCCCATGTCAGTGAATCCCTCCCTCTCCTACACCCCTCCTCATCTCAGTGAACCCCTCCCTCCCCTACACCCCTCCTCATCTCAGTGAACCCCTCCCTCCCCTAAACCCTGCTACGTCTCAGTGAACACCTCCCTCCCCTACACCCCTCCTCATCTCAGTGAACCCCTCCCTCCCCTACACCCCGCCACGTATCAGTGAACCCCTCCCTCCCCTACACCCCTCATCAACTCAAGTGAACCCCTCCCTCCCCTAGACCCCGCCACGTCTCAGTGAACCCCTCCCTCACCTACACCCCTCCTCATCTCAGTGAACCCCTCCCTCCCCTACACCCCTCCTCATGTCAGTGAACCCCTCCCTCCCCTAGACCCCGCCACGTCTCAGTGAACCCCTCCCTCCCCTACACCCCTCCTCATCTCAATGAACCCCTCCCTCTGCTAAACCCCTCCTCCTCTCAGTGAACCCCTCCCTCCCCTAAACCCCTCCTCATCTCATTGAACCCCTCCCTCCCCTACACCCCTCCTCATCTCAGTGAACCCCTCCCTCCCCTACACCCCTCCTCATCTCAGTGAACCCCACCCTCCCCTACACCCCTCCTCATCTCAGTGAGCCCCACCCTCCCCTACACCCCTCATCATCTCAGTATGGAAACCCCTCCCTCCCCTACACCCCTCCTCATCTCAGTGAACCCCACCCTCCCCTACACCCCTCCTCATCTCAGTGAACCCCTCCCTCCCCTACACCCCTCCTCATCTCAGTGAACCCCACCCTCCCCTCCCCTCCTTATCTCAGTGAACACCTCCCTCCACTACACCCCTCCTCATCTCAGTGAACCCCACCCTCCCCTACACCACTCCTCATCTCAGTGAACCCCTCCCTCCCCTACACCCCTCCTCATCTCAGTGAACCCCACCCTCCCCTCCCCTCCTCATCTCAGAACCCCTCCCTCCCCTACAACCCTCCTCATCTCAGTGAAACCCACCCTCCCCTACACCCCTCCTCATCTCAGTGAACCCCTCCCTCCCCTACACTCCTCCTCATCTCAGTGAACCCCACCCTCCCCTACACCCCTCCTCATCTCAGTGAACCCCTCCCTCCCCTACACCCCTCCTCATCTCAGTGATCCCCTGCCCCTACACCCCTCCCCATCTCAGTAAAATCTCTCTGGTCCCTACACCCTGCCTGTCTGTAACCCCCTCATACCCTACAACTCTCCCCGTCTCAGTGAACACCTCCCACCTCTACACCCCTCCTCATCTGAGTGAACCCCTCCCTGCCTACACCCCTCCTCACCTCAGTGAACCCTTCTCTCCCCTATAACCCTCCTCATCTCAGTGAACCCCTCCCTCCCCTACACCCCTCCTCATCTCAGTGAACCCCACCCTCCCCTACACCCCTCCCCATCTCAGTGAACACCTCCCACCCCTACACCCCTCCCCATCTCAGTGAACCCCTTCCCCTACACCCCTCCTCATCTCAGTGAACACCTCCCTCCCCTACACCCTTCCCCCATGTCAGTTTATCCCTCCCTCTCCTACAACCCTCCTCATCTCAGTGAACCCCTCCCTCCCCTACACCCCTCCTCATCTCAGTGAACCCCTCCCTCCCCTAAACCCCGCCACGTCTCAGTGAACCCCTCCCTCCCCTACACCCCTCATCAACTCAGTGAACCCCTCCCTCCACTACACCCCACACCGTCTCAGTGAACCCTTCCCTCACCTACACCCCTCCTCATCTACTGTGAACACCTCCCTCCCCTACACCCCTCCTCATGTCAGTGAACCCCACCCTCCCCTAGACCCCGCCACGTCTCAGTGAACACCTCCCTCCCCTACACCCCTCCTCATCTCAGTGATCCCCTCCCTCCGCTACACCCCTCCTCCTCTCAGTGAACCCCTCCCTCCCCTACACCCCTCCTCATCTCATTGAAACACTCCCTCCCCTACACCCCTCCTCAGCTCAGTGAACCCCTCCCTCCCCTACACCCCTCCTCATCTCAGTGAACCCCACCCTCCCCTACACCCCTGCTCATCTGTGAACCCCACCCTCCCCTACACCCCTCCTCATCTCAGTGAACCCCTCCCTCCCCTACACCCCTCCTCATCTCAGTGAACCCCACCCTCCCCTACACCCCTCCTCATCTCAGTGAACCCCACCCTCCCCTACACCCCTCCTCATCTCAGTGAACCACTCCCTCCCCTACACCCCTCATCTCAGTGAACCCCTCCCTCCCCTACAACCCTCCTCATCTCAGTGAAACCCACCCTCCCCTACAACCCTCCTCATCTCAGTGAACCCCTCCCTCCCCTACACCCCTCCTCATCTCAGTGAACCCCACCCTCCCCTACACCCCTCCTCATCTCAGTGAACCCCTCCCTCCCCTACACCCCTCCTCATCTCAGTGAACCCCACCCTCCCCTACACCCCTCCTCATCTCAGTGAACCCCTCCGTCCCCTACACCCCTCCTCATCTCAGTGAACCCCACCCTCCCCTCCCCTCCTCATCTCAGTGAACCCCTCCCTCCCCTACAACCCTCCTCATCTCAGTGAACCCCTGCCCCTACACCCCTCCCCATCTCAGTAAAATCTCTCTGGTCCCTACACCCTGCCTGTCTGTAACCCCCTCATACCCTACAACTCTCCCCGTCTCAGTGAACACCTCCCACCTCTACACCCCTCCTCATCTGAGTGAACCCCTCCCTCCCCTACACCTCTCCTCACCTCAGTGAACCCTTCTCTCCCCTACAACCCTCCTCATCTCAGTGAACCCCTCCCTCCCCCTACACCCCTCTTCATCTCAGTGAACCCCACCCTCCCCTACACCCCTCCTCATCTCAGTGAACCCCACCCTCCCCTCCCCTCCTCATCTCAGTGAACCCCTCCCTCCCCTACAACCCTCCTCATCTCAGTGAACCCCACCCTCCCCTACACCCCTGCTCATCTCATTGAACCCCTCCCTCACCTTCAACCCTCCTCATCTCAGTGAACCCCTCCCTCACCTACACCCCCTCCTCATCTCAGTGAACCCCTTCCCCTACACACCTCCCCATCTCAGTAAAATCTCTCTGGTCCCTACACCCTGCTTGTCTGTAACCCCCTCCGAACCTACAACTCTCCGCGTCTCAGTGAACACCTCCCACCCCTACACCCTTCCCCATGTCAGTGAACCCCTCCCTCCCCTACAACTCTCCCCGTCTCAGTGAACCCCTCCCTACCCTACACCCCTCCTCATCAGTGAACCCCTCCCTCCCCTACACCCCTCCCCATCTCAGTGAACCCCTCCCTCCCCTACACCCTTCCCCAGGTCAGTGAATCCCTCCCTCCCCTACACCCCTCCTCATCTCAGTGAACCCCACCCTCCCCTACACCCCCTCCCAATCTCAGTGAACCCCTCCCTCCCCTACACCCCTCCTCATCTCAGTGAACCCCTCCCTTCCCATCTCAGTGAATCCCTCCCTGCCCTACACCCCTTCCCAGCTCGGTGAACCCCTCCCCATCTCAGTAAATCCCTCCCCTACACCCCTCCCCTTCTCAGTGAACCCCTCCCTCTCCTACACCACTCCCCATTCTCAGTAAATCCCTCCCCTACACCCCTACCCATCTCAGTGAATCCCTCCCTCCCCTACACCCCTCCTCATCTCAGTGAACCCCTCCCTCCCCTACACCCTTCCCCATCACAGTGGACCCCCTCCCTCCCCTACACACCTCCTCATCTCAGTGAACTCCACCCTCCCCTACACCCCTCCTCATCTCAGTGAACCCCTCCCTCCCCTACACCCTTCCCCATCACAGTGGACCCCTCCCTCCCCTATACCCCTCCTCATCTCAGTGAATCCCTCCCTCCCCTACACCCTTCCCCATCTCAGTGAATCCCTACCTCCCCTACACCCCTACCCATCTCAGTGAATCCCTCCCTCCCCTACACCCCTCCTCATCTCAGTGAACCCCTCCCTCCCCTACAACCTTCCCCATCTCAGTGAATCCCTCCCTCCCCTACACCCCTCCTCATCTCAGTGAACCCCTCCCTCCCCTACACCACTCCTCATCTCAGTGAATCCCTCCCTCCCCTACACCCTTCCCCATCTCAGTGAACCCCTCCCTTCACTACACCCCTTCCCATCTCGGTGAACCCCGCCCCATCTCAGTAAATCCCTCCCTACACCCCTCCCCATCTCAGTGAACCCCTTCCCCCTACACCCCTCCTCATCTCAGTGAACACCTCCCTCCCCTACACCCTTCCCCATGTCAGTGAATCCCTCCCTCTCCTACACCCCTCCTCATCTCAGAGAACCCCTCCCTCCCCTACACCCCTCCTCATCTCAGTGAACCCCTCCCTCCCCTACACCCCGCCACGTCTCAGTGATCCCCTCCCTCCGCTACACCCCTCCTCCTCTCAGTGAACCCCTCCCTCCCCTAAACCCCTCCTCATCTCATTGAACCCCTCCCTCCCCTACACCCCTCCTCATCTCAGTGAACCCCTCCCTCCCCTACACCCCTCCTCACCTCAGTGAACCCCACCCTCCCCTACACCCCTCCTCATCTCAGTGAACCCCACCCTCCCCTACACCCCTCCTCATCTCAGTGAACCCCACCCTCCCCTACACCCCTCCTCATCTCAGTTGAACCCCGCCCTCGTACACCCCTCCCTCATCTCAGTAAAATCTCTCTGGTCCCTACACCCTGCCTGTCTGTAACCCCCTCATACCCTACAACTCTCCCCGTCTCAGTGAACACCTCCCACCTCTACACCCCTCCTCATCTGAGTGAACACCTCCCTCCCTACACCCCTCCTCACCTCAGTGAACCCTTCTCTCCCCTACACCCCTCCTCATCTCAGTGAACCCCACCCTCCCCTACACCCCTCCTCATCTGTGAACCCCCCCTCCCCTACACCCCTCCCCATCAGTGAACACCCCTTCCTCCCCTACAACCTTCCCCATCTCAGTGAATCCCTCCCTCCCCTACACCCCTCCTCATCTCAGTGAACCCCTCCCTCCCCTCCACCACTGCTCATCTCAGTGAATCCCTCCCTCCCCTACACCCTTCCCCATCTCAGTGAACCCCTCCCTT
The DNA here is from genome assembly GCF_030144855.1 of Hypanus sabinus. NCBI lineage: Eukaryota > Metazoa > Chordata > Chondrichthyes > Myliobatiformes > Dasyatidae > Hypanus > Hypanus sabinus. The sequence goes on along the minus strand of NW_026780316.1, from coordinate 12,645 downwards.
CACTACACCCCTTCCCATCTCGTTGAACCCCGCCCCATCTCAGTAAATCCCTCCCTACACCCCTCCTCATCTCAGTGAACACCTCCCTCCCCTACACCCTTCCCCATGTCAGTGAATCCCTCCCTCTCCTACACCCCTCCTCATCTCAGTGAACCCCTCCCTCCCCTACACCCCGCCACGTCTCAGTGAACCCCTCCCTCCCCTACACCCCTCATCAACTCAGTGAACCCCTCCCTCCTCTAGACCCCGCCACGTCTCAGTGAACCCCTCCCTCACCTACACCCCTCCTCATCTCAGTGAACCCCTCCCTCCCCTACACCCCTCCTCATGTCAGTGAACCCCTCCCTCCCCTAGACCCCGCCACGTCTCCGTGAACCCCTCCCTCCCCTACACCCCTCCTCATCTCAGTGATCCCCTCCCTCCGCTACACCCCTCCTCCTCTCAGTGAACCCCTCCCTCCCCTAAACCCCTCCTCATCTCATTGAACCCCTCCCTCCCCTACACCCCTCCTCATCTCAGTGAACCCCTCCCTCCCCTACACCCCTCCTCATCTCAGTGAACCCCACCATCCCCTACACCCCTCCTCATCTCAGTGAACGCCACCCTCCCCTACACCCCTCCTCATCTCAGTGAACCCCACCCTCCCCTACACCCCTCCTCATCTCAGTGAACCCCACCCTCCCCTACACCCCTCCTCATCTCAGTGAACCCCTACCTCCCCTAAACCCCTCCTCATCTCAGTGAACCCCACCCTCCCCTCCCCTCCTTATCCCAGTGAACCCCTCCCTCCCCTACAACCCTCCTCATCTCAGTGAAACCCACCCTCCCCTACACCCCTCATCAACTCAGTGAACCCCTCCCTCCCCTACGCCCCTACTCATCTCAGTGAACCCCACCCTCCCCTACACCCCTCCTCATGTCAGTGAACCCCTCCCTCCCCTACACCCCTCCTCATCTCAATAAACCCCACCCTCCCCTACACCCCTCCTCATCTCAGTGAACCCCTCCCTCCCCTACACCCCTCCTCATCTCAGTGAACCCCACCCTCCCCTCCCCTCCTCATCTCAGAGAACCCCTCCCTCCCCTACAACCCTCCTCACCTCAGTGAAACCCACCCTCCCCTACACCCCTCCTCATCTCAGTGAACCCCTCCCTCCCCTACACTCCTCCTCATCTCAGTGAACCCCACCCTCCCCTACACCCCTCCTCATCTCAGTGAACCCCTCCCTCCCCTACAACCCTCCTCATCTCAGTGAACCCCTGCCCCTACACCCCTCCCCATCTCAGTAAAATCTCTCTGGTCCCTACACCCTGCCTGTCTGTAACCCCCTCATACCCTACAACTCTCCCCGTCTCAGTGAACACCTCCCACCCCTACACCCCTCCTCATCTCAGTGAACCCCTCCCTCCCCTAAACCCCGCCACGTCTCAGTGAACCCCTCCCTCCCCTACACCCCTCATCAACTCAGTGAACCCCTCCCTACCCTAGACCCCGCCATGTCTCAGTGAACCCCTCCCTCATCTACAGTGAACCCCTCCCTCCCCTACACCCCACCTCACATCAGTGAACCCTTCTCTCCCCTACAACCCTCCTCATCTCAGTGAACCCCTCCCTCCCCTACACCCCTCTTCATCTCAGTGAACCCCACCCTCCCCTACACCCCTCCCCATCTCAGTGAACACCTCCCTCCCCTACACCCCTCCTCATCTCAGTGAACCCCACCCTCCCCTCCCCTCCTCAACTCAGTGAACCCCTCCCTCCCCTACAACCCTCCTCAACTCAGTGAACCCCACCCTCCCCTACACCCCTCCTCATCTCATTGAACCCCTCCCTCCCCTACAACCCACCTCATCTCAGTGAACCCCTCCCTCCCCTACACCCCTCCTCATCTCAGTGAACCCCACCCTCCCCTCCCCTCCTCATGTCAGTGAACCCCTCCCTCCCCTACACCCCTCCTCATCTCAGTGAACCCCTCGCTCCCCTACACCCCTCCTCATCTCAGTGAACCCCACCCTCCCCTCCCCTCCTCATCTCAGTGAACCCCTCCCTCCCCTACAACCCTCCTCATCTCAGTGAAACCCACCCTCCCCTACACCCCTCCTCATCTCAGTGAACCCCTCCCTCCCCTACACTCCTCCTCATCTCAGTGAACCCCACCCTCCCCTACACCCCTCCACATCTCAGTGAACCCCTCCCTCCCCTACACCCCTCCTCATCTCAGTGAACCCCTGCCCCTACACCCCTCCCCATCTCAGTAAAATCTCTCTGGTCCCTACACCCTGCCTGTCTGTAACCCCCTCATACCCTACAACTCTCCCCGTCTCAGTGAACACCTCCCACCTCTACACCCCTCCTCATCTGAGTGAACCCCTCCCTCCCCTACACCCCTCCACATCTCAGTGAACCCCACCCTCCCCTAAACCCCTCCTCATCTCAGTGAACCCCTCCCTCCCCTACACCCCTCCTCATCTCAGTGAACCCCTCGCTCCCCTACACCCCTCCTCATCTCAGTGAACCCCACCCTCCCCTCCCCTCCTCATCTCAGTGAACCCCTCCCTCCCCTACAACCCTCCTCATTTCAGTGAAACCCACCCTCCCCTACACCCCTCCTCATCTCAGTGAACCCCTCCCTCCCCTACACTCCTCCTCATCTCAGTGAACCCCACCCTCCCCTACACCCCTCCTCATCTCAGTGAACCCCTCCCTCCCCTACACCCCTCCTCATCTCAGTGAACCCCTGCCCCTACACCCCTCCCCATCTCAGTAAAATCTCTCTGGTCCCTACACCCTGCCTGTCTGTAACCCCCTCATACCCTACAACTCTCCCCGTCTCAGTGAACACCTCCCACCTCTACACCCCTCCTCATCTGAGTGAACACCTCCCTCCCCTACACCCCTCCTCACCTCAGTGAACCCTTCTCTCCCCTACACCCCTCCTCATCTCAGTGAACCCCACCCTCCCCTACACCCCTCCTCATCTGTGAACCCCCCCTCCCCTACACCCCTCCCCATCTGTGAACCCCTTCCCCTACACCCCTCCTCATCCCAGTGAACACCTCCCTCCCCTACACCCTTCCCCATGTCAGTGAATCCCTCCCTCTCCTACACCCCTCCTCATCTCAGTGAACCCCTCCCTCCCCTACACCCCTCCTCATCTCAGTGAACCCCTCCCTCCCCTAAACCCTGCTACGTCTCAGTGAACACCTCCCTCCCCTACACCCCTCCTCATCTCAGTGAACCCCTCCCTCCCCTACACCCCGCCACGTATCAGTGAACCCCTCCCTCCCCTACACCCCTCATCAACTCAAGTGAACCCCTCCCTCCCCTAGACCCCGCCACGTCTCAGTGAACCCCTCCCTCACCTACACCCCTCCTCATCTCAGTGAACCCCCTCCCTCCCCTACACCCCTCCTCATGTCAGTGAACCCCTCCCTCCCCTAGACCCCGCCACGTCTCAGTGAACCCCTCCCTCCCCTACACCCCTCCTCATCTCAATGAACCCCTCCCTCTGCTAAACCCCTCCTCCTCTCAGTGAACCCCTCCCTCCCCTAAACCCCTCCTCATCTCATTGAACCCCTCCCTCCCCTACACCCCTCCTCATCTCAGTGAACCCCTCCCTCCCCTACACCCCTCCTCATCTCAGTGAACCCCACCCTCCCCTACACCCCTCCTCATCTCAGTGAGCCCCACCCTCCCCTACACCCCTCATCATCTCAGTGAACCCCTCCCTCCCCTACACCCCTCCTCATCTCAGTGAACCCCACCCTCCCCTACACCCCTCCTCATCTCAGTGAACCCCTCCCTCCCCTACACCCCTCCTCATCTCAGTGAACCCCACCCTCCCCTCCCCTCCTTATCTCAGTGAACACCTCCCTCCACTACACCCCTCCTCATCTCAGTGAACCCCACCCTCCCCTACACCACTCCTCATCTCAGTGAACCCCTCCCTCCCCTACACCCCTCCTCATCTCAGTGAACCCCACCCTCCCCTCCCCTCCTCATCTCAGAACCCCTCCCTCCCCTACAACCCTCCTCATCTCAGTGAAACCCACCCTCCCCTACACCCCTCCTCATCTCAGTGAACCCCTCCCTCCCCTACACTCCTCCTCATCTCAGTGAACCCCACCCTCCCCTACACCCCTCCTCATCTCAGTGAACCCCTCCCTCCCCTACACCCCTCCTCATCTCAGTGATCCCCTGCCCCTACACCCCTCCCCATCTCAGTAAAATCTCTCTGGTCCCTACACCCTGCCTGTCTGTAACCCCCTCATACCCTACAACTCTCCCCGTCTCAGTGAACACCTCCCACCTCTACACCCCTCCTCATCTGAGTGAACCCCTCCCTGCCTACACCCCTCCTCACCTCAGTGAACCCTTCTCTCCCCTATAACCCTCCTCATCTCAGTGAACCCCTCCCTCCCCTACACCCCTCCTCATCTCAGTGAACCCCACCCTCCCCTACACCCCTCCCCATCTCAGTGAACACCTCCCACCCCTACACCCCTCCCCATCTCAGTGAACCCCTTCCCCTACACCCCTCCTCATCTCAGTGAACACCTCCCTCCCCTACACCCTTCCCCATGTCAGTTTATCCCTCCCTCTCCTACAACCCTCCTCATCTCAGTGAACCCCTCCCTCCCCTACACCCCTCCTCATCTCAGTGAACCCCTCCCTCCCCTAAACCCCGCCACGTCTCAGTGAACCCCTCCCTCCCCTACACCCCTCATCAACTCAGTGAACCCCTCCCTCCACTACACCCCACACCGTCTCAGTGAACCCCTCCCTCACCTACACCCCTCCTCATCTACTGTGAACACCTCCCTCCCCTACACCCCTCCTCATGTCAGTGAACCCCACCCTCCCCTAGACCCCGCCACGTCTCAGTGAACACCTCCCTCCCCTACACCCCTCCTCATCTCAGTGATCCCCTCCCTCCGCTACACCCCTCCTCCTCTCAGTGAACCCCTCCCTCCCCTACACCCCTCCTCATCTCATTGAAACACTCCCTCCCCTACACCCCTCCTCATCTCAGTGAAACCCACCCTCCCCTACAACCCTCCTCATCTCAGTGAACCCCTCCCTCCCCTACACCCCTCCTCATCTCAGTGAACCCCACCCTCCCCTACACCCCTCCTCATCTCAGTGAACCCCTCCCTCCCCTACACCCCTCCTCATCTCAGTGAACCCCACCCTCCCCTACACCCCTCCTCATCTCAGTGAACCCCTCCGTCCCCTACACCCCTCCTCATCTCAGTGAACCCCACCCTCCCCTCCCCTCCTCATCTCAGTGAACCCCTCCCTCCCCTACAACCCTCCTCATCTCAGTGAACCCCTGCCCCTACACCCCTCCCCATCTCAGTAAAATCTCTCTGGTCCCTACACCCCTGCCTGTCTGTAACCCCCTCATACCCTACAACTCTCCCCGTCTCAGTGAACACCTCCCACCTCTACACCCCTCCTCATCTGAGTGAACCCCTCCCTCCCCTACACCTCTCCTCACCTCAGTGAACCCTTCTCTCCCCTACAACCCTCCTCATCTCAGTGAACCCCTCCCTCCCCTACACCCCTCTTCATCTCAGTGAACCCCACCCTCCCTACACCCCTCCTCATCTCAGTGAACCCCACCCTCCCCTCCCCTCCTCATCTCAGTGAACCCCTCCCTCCCCTACAACCCTCCTCATCTCAGTGAACCCCACCCTCCCCTACACCCCTGCTCATCTCATTGAACCCCTCCCTCACCTTCAACCCTCCTCATCTCAGTGAACCCCTCCCTCACCTACACCCCTCCTCATCTCAGTGAACCCCTTCCCCTACACACCTCCCCATCTCAGTAAAATCTCTCTGGTCCCTACACCCTGCTTGTCTGTAACCCCCTCCGAACCTACAACTCTCCGCGTCTCAGTGAACACCTCCCACCCCTACACCCTTCCCCATGTCAGTGAACCCCTCCCTCCCCTACAACTCTCCCCGTCTCAGTGAACCCCTCCCTACCCTACACCCCTCCTCATCAGTGAACCCCTCCCTCCCCTACACCCCTCCCCATCTCAGTGAACCCCTCCCTCCCCTACACCCTTCCCCAGGTCAGTGAATCCCTCCCTCCCCTACACCCCTCCTCATCTCAGTGAACCCCACCCTCCCCTACACCCCTCCCAATCTCAGTGAACCCCTCCCTCCCCTACACCCCCTCCTCATCTCAGTGAACCCCTCCCTTCCCATCTCAGTGAATCCCTCCCTGCCCTACACCCCTTCCCAGCTCGGTGAACCCCTCCCCATCTCAGTAAATCCCTCCCCTACACCCCTCCCCTTCTCAGTGAACCCCTCCCTCTCCTACACCACTCCCCATCTCAGTAAATCCCTCCCCTACACCCCCTACCCATCTCAGTGAATCCCTCCCTCCCCTACACCCCTCCTCATCTCAGTGAACCCCTCCCTCCCCTACACCCTTCCCCATCACAGTGGACCCCTCCCTCCCCTACACACCTCCTCATTTCAGTGAACTCCACCCTCCCCTACACCCCTCCTCATCTCAGTGAACCCCTCCCTCCCCTACACCCTTCCCCATCACAGTGGACCCCTCCCTCCCCTATACCCCTCCTCATCTCAGTGAATCCCTCCCTCCCCTACACCCTTCCCCATCTCAGTGAATCCCTACCTCCCCTACACCCCTACCCATCTCAGGAATCCCTCCCTCCCCTACACCCCTCCTCATCTCAGTGAACCCCTCCCTCCCCTACAACCTTCCCCATCTCAGTGAATCCCTCCCTCCCCTACACCCCTCCTCATCTCAGTGAACCCCTCCCTCCCCTACACCACTCCTCATCTCAGTGAATCCCTCCCTCCCCTACACCCTTCCCCATCTCAGTGAACCCCTCCCTTCACTACACCCCTTCCCATCTCGGTGAACCCCGCCCCATCTCAGTAAATCCCTCCCTACACCCCTCCCCATCTCAGTGAACCCCTTCCCCTACACCCCTCCTCATCTCAGTGAACACCTCCCTCCCCTACACCCTTCCCCATGTCAGTGAATCCCTCCCTCTCCTACACCCCTCCTCATCTCAGAGAACCCCTCCCTCCCCTACACCCCTCCTCATCTCAGTGAACCCCTCCCTCCCCTACACCCCGCCACGTCTCAGTGATCCCCTCCCTCCGCTACACCCCTCCTCCTCTCAGTGAACCCCTCCCTCCCCTAAACCCCTCCTCATCTCATTGAACCCCTCCCTCCCCTACACCCCTCCTCATCTCAGTGAACCCCTCCCTCCCCTACACCCCTCCTCACCTCAGTGAACCCCACCCTCCCCTACACCCCTCCTCATCTCAGTGAACCCCACCCTCCCCTACACCCCTCCTCATCTCAGTGAACCCCACCCTCCCCTACACCCCTCCTCATCTCAGTGAACCCCGCCCTCCCGTACACCCCTCCTCATCTCAGTGAACCCCACCCTCCCCTCCCCTCCTTATCCCAGTGAACCCCTCCCTCCCCTACAACCCTCCTCATCTCAGTGAAACCCACCCTCCCCTACACCCCTCATCAACTCAGTGAACCCCTCCCTCCCCTACACCCTTCCCCATCACAGTGGACCCCTCCCTCCCCTACACCCCTCCTCATCTCAGTGAATCCCTCCCTCCCCTACACCCTTCCCCATCTCAGTGAATCCCTCCCTCCCCTACACCCCTACCCATCTCAGTGAATCCCTCCCTCCCCTACACCCCTCCTCATCTCAGTGAACCCCTTCATCCCCTACAACCTTCCCCATCTCAGTGAATCCCTCCCTCCCCTACACCCCTCCTCATCTCAGTGAACCCCTCCCTCCCCTCCACCACTGCTCATCTCAGTGAATCCCTCCCTCCCCTACACCCTTCCCCATCTCAGTGAACCCCTCCCTTCACTACACCCCTTCCCATCTCGTTGAACCCCGCCCCATCTCAGTAAATCCCTCCCTACACCCCTCCTCATCTCAGTGAACACCTCCCTCCCCTACACCCTTCCCCATGTCAGTGAATCCCTCCCTCTCCTACACCCCTCCTCATCTCAGTGAACCCCTCCCTCCCCTACACCCCGCCACGTCTCAGTGAACCCCTCCCTCCCCTACACCCCTCATCAACTCAGTGAACCCCTCCCTCCTCTAGACCCCGCCACGTCTCAGTGAACCCCTCCCTCACCTACACCCCTCCTCATCTCAGTGAACCCCTCCCTCCCCTACACCCCTCCTCATGTCAGTGAACCCCTCCCTCCCCTAGACCCCGCCACGTCTCAGTGAACCCCTCCCTCCCCTACACCCCTCCTCATCTCAGTGATCCCCTCCCTCCGCTACACCCCTCCTCCTCTCAGTGAACCCCTCCCTCCCATAAACCCCTCCTCATCTCATTGAACCCCTCCCTCCCCTACACCCCTCCTCATCTCAGTGAACCCCTCCCTCCCCTACACCCCTCCTCATCTCAGTGAACCCCACCCTCCCCTACACCCCTCCTCATCTCAGTGAACGCCACCCTCCCCTACACCCCTCCTCATCTCAGTGAACCCCACCCTCCCCTACACCCCTCCTCATCTCAGTGAACCCCACCCTCCCCTACACCCCTCCTCATCTCAGTGAACCCCTACCTCCCCTAAACCCCTCCTCATCTCAGTGAACCCCACCCTCCCCTCCCCTCCTTATCCCAGTGAACCCCTCCCTCCCCTACAACCCTCCTCATCTCAGTGAAACCCACCCTCCCCTACACCCCTCATCAACTCAGTGAACCCCTCCCTCCCCTACGCCCCTACTCATCTCAGTGAACCCCACCCTCCCCTACACCCCTCCTCATGTCAGTGAACCCCTCCCTCCCCTACACCCCTCCTCATCTCAATAAACCCCACCCTCCCCTACACCCCTCCTCATCTAAGTGAACCCCTCCCTCCCCTACACCCCTCCTCATCTCAGTGAACCCCACCCTCCCCTCCCCTCCTCATCTCAGTGAACCCCTCCCTCCCCTACAACCCTCCTCACCTCAGTGAAACCCACCCTCCCCTACACCCCTCCTCATCTCAGTGAACCCCTCCCTCCCCTACACTCCTCCTCATCTCAGTGAACCCCACCCTCCCCTACACCCCTCCTCATCTCAGTGAACCCCTCCCTCCCCTACAACCCTCCTCATCTCAGTGAACCCCTGCCCCTACACCCCTCCCCATCTCAGTAAAATCTCTCTGGTCCCTACACCCTGCCTGTCTGTAACCCCCTCATACCCTACAACTCTCCCCGTCTCAGTGAACACCTCCCACCCCTACACCCCTCCTCATCTCAGTGAACCCCTCCCTCCCCTAAACCCCGCCACGTCTCAGTGAACCCCTCCCTCCCCTACACCCCTCATCAACTCAGTGAACCCCTCCCTACCCTAGACCCCGCCATGTCTCAGTGAACCCCTCCCTCATCTACAGTGAACCCCTCCCTCCCCTACACCCCACCTCACATCAGTGAACCCTTCTCTCCCCTACAACCCTCCTCATCTCAGTGAACCCCTCCCTCCCCTACACCCCTCTTCATCTCAGTGAACCCCACCCTCCCCTACACCCCTCCCCATCTCAGTGAACACCTCCCTCCCCTACACCCCTCCTCATCTCTGTGAACCCCACCCTCCCCTCCCCTCCTCAACTCAGTGAACCCCTCCCTCCCCTACAACCCTCCTCAACTCAGTGAACCCCACCCTCCCCTACACCCCTCCTCATCTCATTGAACCCCTCCCTCCCCTACAACCCACCTCATCTCAGTGAACCCCTCCCTCCCCTACACCCCTCCTCATCTCAGTGAACCCCACCCTCCCCTCCCCTCCTCATGTCAGTGAACCCCTCCCTCCCCTACACCCCTCCTCATCTCAGTGAACCCCTCGCTCCCCTACACCCCTCCTCATCTCAGTGAACCCCACCCTCCCCTCCCCTCCTCATCTCAGTGAACCCCTCCCTCCCCTACAACCCTCCTCATCTCAGTGAAACCCACCCTCCCCTACACCCCTCCTCATCTCAGTGAACCCCTCCCTCCCCTACACTCCTCCTCATCTCAGTGAACCCCACCCTCCCCTACACCCCTCCACATCTCAGTGAACCCCTCCCTCCCCTACACCCCTCCTCATCTCAGTGAACCCCTGCCCCTACACCCCTCCCCATCTCAGTAAAATCTCTCTGGTCCCTACACCCTGCCTGTCTGTAACCCCCTCATACCCTACAACTCTCCCCGTCTCAGTGAAAACCTCCCACCTCTACACCCCTCCTCACCTCAGGGAACCCTTCTCTCCCCTACACCCCTCCTCATCTCAGTGAACCCCACCCTCCCCTACACCCCTCCTCATCTGTGAACCCCCCCTCCCCTACACCCCTCCCCATCTGTGAACCCCTTCCCCTACACCCCTCCTCATCTCAGTGAACACCTCCCTCCCCTACACCCTTCCCCATGTCAGTGAATCCCTCCCTCTCCTACACCCCTCCTCATCTCAGTGAACCCCTCCCTCCCCTACACCCCTCCTCATCTCAGTGAACCCCTCCCTCTCCTAAACCCTGCTACGTCTCAGTGAACCCCTCCCTCCCCTACACCCCACCTCATCACATTGAAACCCTCCCTCCCCTACACCCCTCATCAACTCAGTGAACCCCTCCCTCCCCTAGACCCCGCCATGTCTCAGTGAACCCCTCACTCACCTACACCCCTCCTCATCTCAGTGATCCCCTCCCACCGCTACACCCCTCCTCCTCTCAGTGAACCCCTCCCTCCCCTACACCCCTCCTCATCTCATTGAAACCCTCCCTCCCATACACCCCTCCTCATCTCAGTGAACCCCTCCCTCCCCTACACCCCTCCTCATCTCAGTGAACCCCACCCTCCCCTACACCCCTCCTCATCTCAGTGAACCCCACCCTCCCCTACACCCCTCCTCATCTCAGTGAACCCCTCCCTCCCCTACACCCCTCCTCATCTCAGTGAACCCCACACTCCCCTACACCCCTCCTCATCTCAGTGAACCCCTCCCTCCCCTACACCCCTCATCTCAGTGAACCCCTCCCTCCCCTACAACCCTCCTCATCTCAGTGAAACCCACCCTCCCCTACAACCCTCCTCATCTCAGTGAACCCCTCCCTCCCCTACACACCTCCTCATCTCAGTGAACCCCACCCTCCCCTACACCCCTCCTCATCTCAGTGAACCCCTCCCTCCCCTACACCCCTCCTCATCTCAGTGAACCCCACCCTCCCCTACACCCCTCCTCATCTCAGTGAACCCCTCCCTCCCCTACACCCCTCCTCTTCTCAGTGAACCCCACCCTCCCCTCCCCTCAGTGAACCCCTCCCTCCCCTACAACCCTCCTCACCTCAGTGAACCCTTCTCTCCCCTACAACCCTCCTCATCTCAGTGAACCCCTCCCTCCCCTACACCCCTCTTCATCTCAGTGAACCCCACCCTCCCCTACACCCCTCCTCATCTCAGTGAACCCCTCCCTCCCCTACACCCCTCCTCATCTCAGTGAACCCCACACTCCCCTCCCCTCCTCATCTCAGAACCCCTCCCTCCCCTACAACCCTCCTCATCTCAGTGAAACCCACCCTCCCCTACACCCCTCCTCATCTCAGTGAACCCCTCCCTCCACTACACTCCTCCTCATCTCAGTGAACCCCACCCTCCCCTACACCCCTCCTCATCTGAGTGAACCCCTCCCTCCCCTACACCCCTCCTCATCTCAGTGATCCCCTGCCCCTACACCCCTCCCCATCTCAGTAAAATCTCTCTGGTCCCTACACCCTGCCTGTCTGTAACCCCCTCATACCCTACAACTCTCCCCGTCTCAGTGGACACCTCCCACCTCTACACCCCTCCTCATCTGAGTGAACCCCTCCCTGCCTACACCCCTCCTCACCTCAGTGAAACCGTCTCTCCCCTATAACCCTCCTCATCTCAGTGAACCCCTCCCTCCCCTACACCCCTCCTCATCTCAGTGAACCCCACCCTCCCCTACACCCCTCCCCATCTCAGTGAACACCTCCCACCCCTACACCCCTCCCCATCTCAGTGAACCCCTTCCCCTACACCCCTCCTCATCTCAGTGAACACCTCCCTCCCCTACACCCTTCCCCATGTCAGTTTATCCCTCCCTCTCCTACAACCCTCCTCATCTCAGTGAACCCCTCCCTCCCCTACACCCCTCCTCATCTCAGTGAACCCCTCCCTCCCCTAAACCCCGCCACGTCTCAGTGAACCCCTCCCTCCCCTACACCCCTCATCAACTCAGTGAACCCCTCCCTCCACTACACCCCACACCGTCTCAGTGAACCCCTCCCTCACCTACACCCCTCCTCATCTACTGTGAACACCTCCCTCCCCTACACCCCTCCTCATGTCAGTGAACCCCACCCTCCCCTAGACCCCGCCACGTCTCAGTGAACACCTCCCTCCCCTACACCCCTCCTCATCTCAGTGATCCCCTCCCTCCGCTACACCCCTCCTCCTCTCAGTGAACCCCTCCCTCCCCTACACCCCTCCTCATCTCATTGAAACACTCCCTCCCCTACACCCCTCCTCAGCTCAGTGAACCCCTCCCTCCCCTACACCCCCTCCTCATCTCAGTGAACCCCACCCTCCCCTACACCCCTGCTCATCTGTGAACCCCACCCTCCCCTACACCCCTCC
>NW_026780315.1:0-42593 GCF_030144855.1 Hypanus sabinus | reverse complement strand
CCTGTCAGCTTCTCACATCATCCACCTTCACCCAGTCCCACCTATCACCTGTCAGCTTCTCATATCATCCCCCTTCACCCAGTCCCACCTATCACCTGTCAGCTTCTCACATCATCCCCCCTCACCAAGTCCCACCTATCACCTGTCAGCTTCTCACATCATCCACCTTCACCCAGTCCCACCTATCACCTGTCATCTTCTCACATCATCCCCCTCACCCAGTCCCACCTATCACTGTCAGCTTCTCACATCATCCCCCCTCACCCAGTCCCACCAATCACCTGTCAGCTTCTCCCATCATCCCCCTCACCCAGTCCCACCTATCACCTGTCAGCTTCTCACATCATCCACCTTCACCCAGTCCCAAGTATCACCTGTCACCCTCTCACATCATCCCCCCTCACCCAGTCCCACCTATCACCTGTCAGCTTCTCACATCATCCCCCCTCACCCAGTCCCACCAATCACCTGTCAGCTTCTCACATCATCCCCATCCCCTACACACCAGTCCCACCAATCACCTGTCAGCTTCTCACATCATCCCCCTCACCCAGTCCCACCTATCACTGTCAGCTTCTCACATCATCCCCCCTCACCCAGTCCCACCAATCACCTGTCAGTTTCTCACATCATCCCCCTCACCCAGTCCCACCTATCACCTGTCAGATACTCACATCATCCACCCTCACCCAGTCCCACCTCTCACCTGTCAGCTTCTCATATCATCCCCCTTCACCCAGTCCCACCTATCACCTGTCAGCTTCTCCCATCATCCCCCTCACCCAGTCCCACCTATCACCTGTCAGCTTCTCACATCATCCACCTTCACCCAGTCCCACCTATCACCTGTCAGCTTCTCACATCATCCCCCACTCACGCAGTCCCACCAATCACCTGTCAGCTTCTCACATCATCCAACCTCACCCTGTCCCAACTATCACCTGTCAGCTTCTCACATCAGCCCCCCTCACCCAGTCCCACCTATCACCTGTCAGCTTCACCCTTCATCCCCCTCACCCAGTCCCACCTATCACCTGTCAGCTTCTCACATCATCCCCCCCTCACCCAGTCCCACCTATCACCTGTCAGCTTCTCACATCATCCCCCCCTCACCCAGTCCCACCTATCACCTGTCAGCTTCTCACATCATCCCCCCTCACCCAGGCCCAACTATCACCTGTCAGCTTCTCACATCATCCCCCCCTCACCCAGTCCCACCTGTCACCTGTTAGCTTCTCACATCATCCCCCCTCACCCAGTCCCACCTCTCACCTGTCAGCTTCTCCCATCATCCCCCTCACCCAGTCCCACCTATCACCTGTCAGCCTCTCCAATCATCACCCCTCACCCAGTCCCACCTATCCCCTGTCAACTTCTCACATCATCCCCCCTCACCCAGTCCCACCTATCACCTCAGCTTCTCACATCATCCCCCCCTCACCCAGTCCCACCTATCACCTGTCAGCTTCTCACATCATCCCCCTCACCCAGTCCCACCAATCACCTGTCAGCTTCTCACATCATCCCCCCCTCACCCAGTCCCACCTATCACCTGTCAGCTTCTCACATCATCCCCCTCACCCAGTCCCACCAATCACCTGTCAGCTTCTCACATCATCCCCCCCTCACCCAGTCCCACCAATCACCTGTCAGCTGCTCCCATCATCCCCATCACCCAGTCCCACCTATCACCTGTCAGCTTCTGACATCATCCCCCCTCACCCAGTCCCACCTATCACCTGTCAGCTTCTCACATCATCCCCTCTCACCCAGTCCCACCTATCACCTGTCAGCCTCTCCAATCATCACCCCTCACCCAGTCCCACCTATCCCCTGTCAACTTCTCACATCATCCCCCCTCACCCAGTCCCACCTATCACCTGTCAGCTTCTCACATCATCCCCCCTCACCCAGTCCCACCTGTCCCCTGTCAGCTTCTCACAGCATCCCCCACTCACCCAGTCCCACCTGTCACCTGTCAGCTTCTCACATCATCCCCCCTCACCCAGTCCCACCTGTCACCTGTCAGCTTCTCACATCATCCCCCCTCACCCAGTCCCACCTATCACCTGTCAGCTTCTCACATCATCCCTCCTTACCCAGTCCCACCTATCACCTGTCAGCTTCTCACATCATCCCCCCTCACCCAGTCCCACCTATCACCTGTCAGCTTCTCATATCATCCCCCTTCACCCAGTCCGACCTATCACCAGTCAGCTTCTCCCATCATCCCCCTTACCCAGTCCCACCTATCACCTGTCATCTTCTCACATCATCCCCCTCACCCAGTCCCACCTTTCACTGTCAGCTTCTCACATCATCCCCCCTCACCCAGTCCCACCAATCACCTGTCAGCTTCTCACATCATCCCCCTCACCCAGTCCCACCTATCACCTATCAGATACTCACATCATCCACCCTCACCCATTCCCACCTATCACCTGTCAGCTTCTCATATCATCCCCCTTCACCCAGTCCCACCTATCACCTGTCAGCATCTCCCATCATCCCCCTCACCCAGTGCCACCTATCACCTGTCAGCTTCTCACATCATCCCCTTTCACCCAGTCCCACCTATCACCTGTCAGCTTCTCAAATCATCCCTCTTCACCCAGTCCCAGCTATCACCTGTCAGCTTCTCACATCATCCCCCTCACCCAGTCCCACCTATCACCTGTCAGCTTCTCACATCATCCCCTTTCACCCAGTCCCACCTATCACCTGTCAGCTTCTCAAATCATCCCTCTTCACCCAGTCCCACCTATCACCTGTCAGCTTCTCAAATCATCCCTCTTCACCCTGTCCCAGATATCACCTGTCAGCTTCTCCCATCATCCCTCCTCACCCAGTCCCAACCATCACCTGTCAGCTTCTCACATCATCCACCTTCACCCAGTCCCACCTATCACCTGTCAGCTTCTCATATCATCCCCCTTCACCCAGTCCCACCTATCACCTGTCAGCTTCTCACATCATCCCCCCTCACCAAGTCCCACCTATCACCTGTCAGCTTCTCACATCATCCACCTTCACCCAGTCCCACCTATCACCTGTCATCTTCTCACATCATCCCCCTCACCCAGTCCCACCTATCACTGTCAGCTTCTCACATCATCCCCCCTCACCCAGTCCCACCAATCACCTGTCAGCTTCTCCCATCATCCCCCTCACCCAGTCCCACCTATCACCTGTCAGCTTCTCACATCATCCACCTTCACCCAGTCCCAAGTATCACCTGTCACCCTCTCACATCATCCCCCCTCACCCAGTCCCACCTATCACCTGTCAGCTTCTCACATCATCCCCCCTCACCCAGTCCCACCAATCACCTGTCAGCTTCTCACATCATCCCCCTCACCCAGTCCCACCTATCACTGTCAGCTTCTCACATCATCCCCCCTCACCCAGTCCCACCAATCACCTGTCAGTTTCTCACATCATCCCCCTCACCCAGTCCCACCTATCACCTGTCAGATACTCACATCATCCACCCTCACCCAGTCCCACCTCTCACCTGTCAGCTTCTCATATCATCCCCCTTCACCCAGTCCCACCTATCACCTGTCAGCTTCTCCCATCATCCCCCTCACCCAGTCCCACCTATCACCTGTCAGCTTCTCACATCATCCCCCACTCACGCAGTCCCACCAATCACCTGTCAGCTTCTCACATCATCCAACCTCACCCTGTCCCAACTATCACCTGTCAGCTTCTCACATCACCCCCCCATCACCCAGTCCCACCTGTCACCTGTCAGCTTCTCACATCATACCCCCTCACCCAGTCCCAACGATCACCTGTCAGCTTCTCACATCATCCCCCCCTCACCCAGTCCCACCTGTCACCTGTCAGCTTCTCACATCATCCCCCCTCACCCAGTCCCACCTATCACCTGTCAGCTTCTCCCTTCATCCCCCTCACCCAGTCCCACCTGTCACCTGTCAGCTTCTCACATCATACCCCCTCACCCAGTCCCAACTATCACCTGTCAGCTTCTCACATCATCCCCCCCTCACCCAGTCCCACCTGTCACCTGTCAGCTTCTCACATCATCCCCCCTCACCCAGTCCCACCTATCACCTGTCAGCTTCTCCCTTCATCGTCTTTCACCCAGTCCCACCTATCACCTGTCAGCTTCTCAAATAATCCCTCTTCACCCAGTCCCAGCTATCACCTGTCAGCTTCTCACATCATCCCCCCTCACCCAGTCCCACCTATCACCTGTCAGCTTCTCACATCATCCACCTTCACCCAGTCCCACCTATCACCTGTCAGCTTCTCACATCATCCCCCCCTCACCCAGTCCCACCAATCACCTGTCAGCTTCTCACATCATCCAACCTCACCCTGTCCCAACTATCACCTGTCAGCTTCTCACATCACCCCCCCCCTCACCCAGTCCCACCTATCACCTGTCAGCTTCTCACATCATCCCCCCCTCACCCAGTCCCAACTATCACCTGTCAGCTTCTCACATCATCCCCCCCTCACCCAGTCCCACCTGTCACCTGTCAGCTTCTCACATCATCCCCCCTCACCCAGTCCCACCTATCACCTGTCAGCTTCTCCCATCATCCCCCTCACCCAGTCCCACCTATCACCTGTCAGCTTCTGACATCATCCCCCCCTCACCCAGTCCCACCTATCACCTGTCAGCTCATTCATCATCCCCCCTCACCCAGTCCCGCCTATCACCTGTCAGCTTCTCAGATCATCCCCCCCTCACCCATTGCCACCTATCACCTGTCAGCTCATTCATCATCCCCGCTCACCCAGTCCCGCCTATCACCTGTCAGCTTCTCAGATCATCCCCCCCTCACCCATTCCCACCGATCACCTGTCAGCTTCTCCCATCATCCCCCTCACCCAGTCCCACCGATCACCTGTCAGCTTCTCAAATCATCCCCCCTCACCCAGTCCCAGCTATCACCTGTCAGCTTCTCACATCATCCCCTCTCACCCAGTACCACCTATCACCTGTCAGCTTCTCACATCATCCCCTCTCACCCAGTCCCACCTATCACCTGTCAGCTTCTCAGATCATCCCTCCTTACCCAGTCCCACCTATCACCTGTCAGCATCTCACGTCATCCCCCCTCACCCAGTCCCACCAATCACCTGTCAGCTTCTCACATCATCCCCCCCTCACACAGTCCCACCTATCACCTGTCAGCTTCTCACATCATCCCCCCTCACCCGGTCCCACCTATCACCTGTCAGCTTCTCCCATCATCCCCCCTCACCCAGTCCCAACCATCACCTGTCAGCTTCTCACATCATCCACCTTCACCCAGTCCCACCTATCACCAGTCATCTTCTCACATCATCCCCCTCACCCTGTCCCACCTATCACTGTCAGCTTCTCACATCATCCCCCCTCACCCAGTCCCACCTATCACCTGTCAGCTTCTCACATCATCCACCTTCACCCAGTCCCACCTATCACCTGTCATCTTCACATCATCCCCCTCACCCAGTCCCACCTATCACTGTCAGCTTCTCACATCATCCCACCTCACCCAGTCCCACATATCACCTGTCAGCTTCTCACATCATCCCCCTCACCCAGTCCCACCTATCACCTGTCAGATACTCACATCATCCACCCTCACCCAGTCCCACCTATCACCCGTCAGCTTCTCATATCATCCCCCTTCACCCAGTCCCACCTATCACCTGTCAGCTTCTCCCATCATCCCCCTCACCCAGTGCCACCTATCACCTGTCAGCTTCTCACATCATCCACCTTCACCCAGTCCCACCTATCACCTGTCAGCTTCTCACATCATCCCCCACTCACCCAGTCCCACCAATCACCTGTCAGCTTCTCACATCATCCAACCTCACCCTGTCCCAACTATCACCTGTCAGCTTCTCACATCACCCCCCTCACCCAGTCCCACCTGTCACCTGTCAGCTTCTCACATCATCCCCCCTCACCCAGTCCCACCTATCACCTGTCAGCTTCTCCCTTCATCACCCTCACCCAGTCCCACCTATCACCTGTCAGCTTCTCACATCATCCCCTTTCACCCAGTCCCACCTATCACCTGTCAGCTTCTCAAATCATCCCTCTTCACCCAGTCCCAGCTATCACCTGTCAGCTTCTCACATCATCCCCCCTCACCCAGTCCCACCAATCACCTGTCAGCTTCTCACATCATCCAACCTCACCCTGTCCCAACTATCACCTGTCAGCTTCTCACATCACCCCCCCTCACCCAGTCCCACCTGTCACCTGTCAGCATCTCACATCATCCCCCCTCACCCAGTCCCACCTATCACCTGTCAGCTTCTCCCTTCATCCCCCTCACCCAGTCCCACCTATCACCTGTCAGCTTCTCACATCATCCCCTTTCACCCAGTCCCACCTATCACCTGTCAGCTTCTCACAACATCCCCCCCTCACCCAGTCCCAACTATCACCTGTCAGCTTCTCACATCATCCCCCCTCACCCAGTCCCACCTATCACCTGTCAGCTTCTCATATCATCCCCCTTCACCCAGTCCCACCTATCACCTGTCAGCTTCTCACATCATCCCCCCTCACCAAGTCCCACCTATCACCTGTCAGCTTCTCACATCATACACCTTCACACAGTCCCACCTATCACCTGTCATCTTCTCACATCATCCCCCTCACCCAGTCCCACCTATCACTGTCAGCTTCTCACATCATCCCCCCTCACCCAGTCCCACCAATCACCTGTCAGCTTCTCATATCATCCCCCTTCACCAAGTCCCACCTATCACCTGTCAGCTTCTCACATCATCCACCTTCACCCAGTCCCACCTATCACCTGTCATCTTCTCACATCATCCCCCTCACCCAGTCCCACCTATCACTGTCAGCTTCTCACATCATCCCCCCTCACCCAGTCCCACCAATCACCTGTCAGCTTCTCACATCATCCCCCTCACCCAGTCCCACCTATCACCTATCAGATACTCACATCATCCACCCTCACCCAGTCCCACCTATCACCTGTCAGCTTCTCATATCATCCCCCTTCACCCAGTCCCACCTATCACCTGTCAGCATCTCCCATCATCCCCCTCACCCAGTGCCACCTATCACCTGTCAGCTTCTCACATCATCCACCTTCACCCAGTCCCACCAATCACCTGTCAGCTTCTCACATCATCCAACCTCACCCTGTCCCAACTATCACCTGTCAGCTTCTCACATCACCCCCCTCACCCAGTCCCACCTGTCACCTGTCAGCTTCTCACATCATCCCCCCTCACCCAGTCCCACCTATCACCTGTCAGCTTCTCCCTTCATCCCCCTCACCCAGTCCCACCTATCACCTGTCAGCTTCTCACATCATCCCCTTTCACCCAGTCCCACCTATCACCTGTCAGCTTCTCAAATCATCCCTCTTCACCCAGTCCCAGCTATCACCTGTCAGCTTCTCACATCATCCCCCCTCACCCAGTCCCACCTATCACCTGTCAGCTTCTCACATCATCCACCTTCACCCAGTCCCACCTATCACCTGTCATCTTCACATCATCCCCCTCACCCAGTCCCACCTATCACTGTCAGCTTCTCACATCATCCCCCACTCACCCAGTCCCACCAATCACCTGTCAGCTTCTCACATCATCCAACCTCACCCTGTCCCAACTATCACCTGTCAGCTTCTCACATCACCCCCCTCACCCAGTCCCACCTGTCACCTGTCAGCTTCTCACATCATCCCCCCTCACCCAGTCCCACCTATCACCTGTCAGCTTCTCCCTTCATCACCCTCACCCAGTCCCACCTATCACCTGTCAGCTTCTCACATCATCCCCTTTCACCCAGTCCCACCTATCACCTGTCAGCTTCTCAAATCATCCCTCTTCACCCAGTCCCAGCTATCACCTGTCAGCTTCTCACATCATCCCCCCTCACCCAGTCCCACCAATCACCTGTCAGCTTCTCACATCATCCAACCTCACCCTGTCCCAACTATCACCTGTCAGCTTCTCACATCACCCCCCCTCACCCAGTCCCACCTGTCACCTGTCAGCATCTCACATCATCCCCCCTCACCCAGTCCCACCTATCACCTGTCAGCTTCTCCCTTCATCCCCCTCACCCAGTCCCACCTATCACCTGTCAGCTTCTCACATCATCCCCTTTCACCCAGTCCCACCTATCACCTGTCAGCTTCTCACAACATCCCCCCCTCACCCAGTCCCACCTATCACCTGTCAGCTTCTCACATCATCCCCCCTCACCCAGTCCCACCTATCACCTGTCAGCTTCTCATATCATCCCCCTTCACCCAGTCCCACCTATCACCTGTCAGCTTCTCACATCATCCCCCCTCACCAAGTCCCACCTATCACCTGTCAGCTTCTCACATCATACACCTTCACACAGTCCCACCTATCACCTGTCATCTTCTCACATCATCCCCCTCACCCAGTCCCACCTATCACTGTCAGCTTCTCACATCATCCCCCCTCACCCAGTCCCACCAATCACCTGTCAGCTTCTCATATCATCCCCCTTCACCAAGTCCCACCTATCACCTGTCAGCTTCTCACATCATCCACCTTCACCCAGTCCCACCTATCACCTGTCATCTTCTCACATCATCCCCCTCACCCAGTCCCACCTATCACTGTCAGCTTCTCACATCATCCCCCCTCACCCAGTCCCACCAATCACCTGTCAGCTTCTCACATCATCCCCCTCACCCAGTCCCACCTATCACCTATCAGATACTCACATCATCCACCCTCACCCAGTCCCACCTATCACCTGTCAGCTTCTCATATCATCCCCCTTCACCCAGTCCCACCTATCACCTGTCAGCATCTCCCATCATCCCCCTCACCCAGTGCCACCTATCACCTGTCAGCTTCTCACATCATCCACCTTCACCCAGTCCCACCAATCACCTGTCAGCTTCTCACATCATCCAACCTCACCCTGTCCCAACTATCACCTGTCAGCTTCTCACATCACCCCCCTCACCCAGTCCCACCTGTCACCTGTCAGCTTCTCACATCATCCCCCCTCACCCAGTCCCACCTATCACCTGTCAGCTTCTCCCTTCATCCCCCTCACCCAGTCCCACCTATCACCTGTCAGCTTCTCACATCATCCCCTTTCACCCAGTCCCACCTATCACCTGTCAGCTTCTCAAATCATCCCTCTTCACCCAGTCCCAGCTATCACCTGTCAGCTTCTCACATCATCCCCCCTCACCCAGTCCCACCTATCACCTGTCAGCTTCTCCCATCATCCCACTTCACCCAGTCCCAACCATCACCTGTCAGTTTCTCACATCATCCACCTTCACCCAGTCCCTCCTATCACCTGTCAGCTTCTCATATCATCCCCCTTCACCCAGTCCCACCTATCACCTGTCAGCTTCTCACATCATCCCCCCTCACCAAGTCCCACCTATCACCTGTCAGCTTCTCACATCATCCACCTTCACCCAGTCCCACCTATCACCTGTCATCTTCTCACATCATCCCCCTCACCCAGTCCCACCTATCACCTGTCAGCTTCTCACATCATCCCCCCTCACCCAGTCCCACCAATCACCTGTCAGCTTCTCACATCATCCCCCTCACCCAGTCCCACCAATCACCTGTCAGCTTCTCACATCATCCCCCTCACCCAGTCCCACCTATCAGTCAGCTTCTCACATCATCCCCCCTCACCCAGTCCCACCAATCACCTGTCAGCTTCTCACATCATCCCCCTCACCCAGTCCCACCTATCACCTGTCAGATACTCACATCATCCACCCTCACCCAGTCCCACCTCTCACCTGTCAGCTTCTCATATCATCCCCCTTCACCCAGTCCCACCTATCACCTGTCAGCTTCTCCCATCATCCCCCTCACCCAGTCCCACCTATCACCTGTCAGCTTCTCACATCATCCACCTTCACCCAGTCCCACCTATCACCTGTCAGCTTCTCACATCATCCCCCACTCACGCAGTCCCACCAATCACCTGTCAGCTTCTCACATCATCCAACCTCACCCTGTCCCAACTATCACCTGTCAGCTTCTCACATCACCCCCCCATCACCCAGTCCCACCTGTCACCCGTCAGCTTCTCACATCATACCCCCTCACCCAGTCCCAACTATCACCTGTCAGCTTCTCACATCATCCCCCCCTCACCCAGTCCCACCTGTCACCTGTCAGCTTCTCACATCATCCCCCCTCACCCAGTCCCACCTATCACCTGTCAGCTTCTCCCTTCATCCCCCTCACCCAGTCCCACCTATCACCTGTCAGCTTCTCACATCATACCCCCTCACCCAGTCCCAACTATCACCTGTCAGCTTCTCATATCATCCCCCCCTCACCCAGTCCCACCTGTCACCTGTCAGCTTCTCACATCATCCCCCCTCACCCAGTCCCACCTATCACCTGTCAGCTTCTCCCTTCATCCTCTTTCACCCAGTCCCACCTATCACCTGTCAGCTTCTCAAATCATCCCTCTTCACCCAGTCCCAGCTATCACCTGTCAGCTTCTCACATCATCCCCCCTCACCCAGTCCCACCTATCACCTGTCAGCTTCTCACATCATCCACCTTCACCCAGTCCCACCTATCACCTGTCAGCTTCTCACATCATCCCCCCCTCACCCAGTCCCACCAATCACCTGTCAGCTTCTCACATCATCCAACCTCACCCTGTCCCAACTATCACCTGTCAGCTTCTCACATCACCCCCCCCCTCACCCAGTCCCACCTGTCACCTGTCAGCTTCTCACATCATCCCCCCTCACCCAGTCCCAACAATCACCTGTCAGCTTCTCACATCATCCCCCCCTCACCCAGTCCCACCTGTCACCTGTCAGCTTCTCACATCATCCCCCCTCACCCAGTCCCACCTATCACCTGTCAGCTTCTCCCATCATCCCCCTCACCCAGTCCCACCTATCACCTGTCAGCTTCTGACATCATCCCCCCTCACCCATTCCCACCTATAACCTGTCAGCTTCTCACATCATCCCCTCTCACCCAGTCCCACCTATCACCTGTCAGCTTCTCACATCATCCCCTTTCACCCAGTCCCAACTATCACCTGTCAGCTTCTCACATCATCCCCCCTCACCCAGTCCCACCAATCACCTGTCAGCTTCTCACATCATCCAACCTCACCCTGTCCCAACTATCACCTGTCAGCTTCTCACATCACCCCCCCCTCACCCAGTCCCACCTGTCACCTGTCAGCTTCTCACATCATCCCCCCTCACCCAGTCCCACCTATCACCTGTCAGCTTCTCCCTTCATCCCCCTCACCCAGTCCCACTTATCACCTGTCAGCTTCTCACATCATCCCCTTTCACCCAGTCCCACCTATCACCTGTCAGCTTCTCACATCATCCCCTCTCACCCAGTCCCACCTATCACCTGTCAGCTTCTCACCTCATCCCCTCTCACCCAGTCCCACCTGTCACCTGTCAGCTTCTCAGATCATCCCTCCTTACCCAGTCCCACCTATCACCTGTCAGCATCTCACATCATCCCCCCCTCACACAGTCCCACCTATCACCTGTCAGCTTCTCACAACATCCCCCCCTCACCCAGTCCCACCTATCACCTGTCAGCTTCTCACATCATCCCCCCTCACCCAGTCCCACCTATCACCTGTCAGCTTCTCCCATCATCCCCCCTCACCCAGTCCCAACCATCACCTGTCAGCTTCTCATATCATCCACCTTCACCCAGTCCCACCTGTCACCTGTCAGCTTCTCACATCATCCCCCCTCACCCAGTCCCACCTATCACCTCTCAGCTTCTCATATCATCCCCCTTCACCCAGTCCCACCTATCACCTGTCAGCTTCTCACATCATCCCCCCTCACCAAGTCCCACCTATCACCTGTCAGCTTCTCACATCATCCACCTTCACCCAGTCCCACCTATCACCTGTCATCTTCTCACATCATCCCCCTCACCCAGTCCCACCTATCACTGTCAGCTTCTCACATCATCCCCCCTCACCCAGTCCCACCAATCACTTGTCAGCTTCTCACATCATCCACCTTCACCCAGTCCCACCTATCACCTGTCATCTTCTCACATCATCCCCCTCACCCAGTCCCACCTATCACTGTCAGCTTCTCACATCATCCCCCCTTCACCCAGTCCCACCTATCACCTGTCAGCTTCTCACATCATCCCCCCTCACCAAGTCCCACCAATCACCTGTCAGCTTCTCACATCATCCAACCTCACCCTGTCCCAACTATCAACTGTCAGCTTCTCACATCACCCCCCCTCACCCAGTCCCACCTGTCACCTGTCAGCTTCTCACATCATCCCCCCTCACCCAGTCCCACCTATCACCTGTCAGCTTCTCCCTTCATCCCCCTCACCCAGTCCCACCTATCACCTGTCAGCTTCTCACATCATCCCCTTTCACCCAGTCCCACCTATTACCTGTCAGCTTCTCAAATCATCCCTCTTCACCCAGTCCCAGCTATCACCTGTCAGCTTCTCACATCATCCCCCCTCACCCAGTCCCACATATCACCTGTCAGCTTCTCCCATCATCCCCCCTCACCCAGTCCCAACCATCACCTGTCAGCTTCTCACATCATCCACCTTCACCCAGTCCCACCTATCACCTGTCAGCTTCTCATATCATCCCCCTTCACCCAGTCCCACCTATCACCTGTCAGCTTCTCACATCATCCCCCCTCACCAAATCCCACCTATCACCTGTCAGCTTCTCACATCATCCACCTTCACCCAGTCCCACCTATCACCTGTCAGCTTCTCCCATCATCCCCCTCACCCAGTCCCACCTATCACCTGTCAGCTTCTCACATCATCCACCTTCACCCAATCCCACCTGTCAGATTCTCACATCATCCCCCACTCACGCAGTCCCACCAATCACCTGTCAGCTTCTCACATCATCCAACCTCACCCTGTCCCAACTATCACCTGTCAGCTTCTCACATCACCCCCCCATCACCCAGTCCCACCTGTCACCTGTCAGCTTCTCACATTATACCCCCTCACCCAGTCCCAACTATCACCTGTCAGCTTCTCACATCATCCCCCCCTCACCCAGTCCCACCTGTCACCTGTCAGCATCTCACATCATCCCCCCTCACCCAGTCCCACCTATCACCTGTCAGCTTCTCCCTTCATCCCCCTCACCCAGTCCCACCTATCACCTGTCAGCTTCTCACATCATACCCCCTCACCCAGTCCCAACTATCACCTGTCAGCTTCTCACATCATCCTCCCCTCACCCAGTCACACCTGTCACCTGTCAGCTTCTCACATCATCCCCCCTCACCCAGTCCCACCTATCACCTGTCAGCTTCTCCCTTCATCCTCTTTCACCCAGTCCCACCTATCACCTGTCAGCTTCTCAAATCATCCCTCTTCACCCAGTCCCACCTATCACCTGTCAGCTTCTCACATCATCCCCCTCACCCAGTCCCACCTATCACTGTCAGCTTCTCACATCATCCCCCCCTCACCCAGTCCCACCAATCACCTGTCAGCTTCTCACATCATCCCCCCCTCACCCAGTCCCACCAATCACCTGTCAGCTTCTCACATCATCCAACCTCACCCTGTCCCAACTATCACCTGTCAGCTTCTCACATCATCCCCCCTCACCCAGTCCCACCTGTCACCTGTCAGCTTCTCACATCATCCCCCCTCACCCAGTCCCACCTATCACCTGTCAGCTTCTCCCTTCATCCTCTTTCACCCAGTCCCACCTATCACCTGTCAGCTTCTCAAATCATCCCTCTTCACCCAGTCCCACCTATCACCTGTCAGCTTCTGACATCATCCGCCCTCACCCAGTCCCACCTATCACCTGTCAGCTTCTCACATCATCCCCTCTCACCCAGTCCCACCTATCACCTGTCAGCTTCTCACATCATCCCCTTTCACCCAGTCCCACCAATCACCTGTAAGCTTCTCACATCACCCCCCCCTCACCCAGTCCCACCTGTCACCTGTCAGCTTCTCACATCATCCCCCCCTCACCTAATCCCACCTGTCACCTGTCAGCTTCTCACATCATACCCCCCTCACCCAGTCCCACCTGTCACCTGTCAGCTTCTCAGATCATCCCCCCTCACCCAGTCCCACCTATCACCTGTCAGCTTCTCCCATCATCCCCCTCACCCAATCCCACATATCACCTGTCATCTTCTCACATCATCCCCCTCACCCAGTCCCACCTATCACCTGTCAGCTTCTCACATCATCCACCTTCACCCAGTCCCACCTATCACCTGTCATCTTCTCACATCATCCCCCTCACCCAGTCCCACCTATCACTGTCAGCTTCTCACATCATCCCCCCTCACCCAGTCCCATCAATCACCTGTCAGCATCTCCTATCATCCCCCTCACCCAGTCCCACCTATCACCTGTCAGCTTCTCACATCATCCACCTTCACCCAGTCCCACCTATCACCTGTCATCTTCTCACATCATCCCCCTCACCCAGTACCACCTATCACTGTCAGCTTCTCACATCATCCCCCCTCACCCAGTCCCACCAATCACCTGTCAGCTTCTCACATCACCCCCCTCACCCAGTCCCACCTATCACCTGTCAGATACTCACATCATCCACCCTCACCCAGTCCCACCTATCACCTGTCAGCTTCTCACATCATCCACCTTCACCCAGTCCCACCTATCACCTGTCAGCTTCTCACATCATCCCCCCTCACCCAGTCCCACCTATCACCTGTCAGCTTCTCCCTTCATCCTCTTTCACCCAGTCCCACCTATCACCTGTCAGCTTCTCACATCATCCACCTTCACCCAGTCCCACCTATCACCTGTCAGCTTCTCACATCATCCCCCCCTCACCCAGTCCCACCAATCACCTGTCAGCTTCTCACATCATCCAACCTCACCCTGTCCCAACAATCACCTGTCAGCTTCTCACATCACCCCCCCCCTCACCCAGTCCCACCTGTCACCTGTCAGCTTCTCACATCATCCCCCCTCACCCAGTCCAAACTATCACCTGTCAGCTTCTCACATCATCCCCCCTCACCCAGTCCCACCTATCACCTGTCAGCTTCTCCCATCATCCCCCTCACCCCGTCCCACCTATCACCTGTCAGCTTCTGACATCATCCCCCCTCACCCAGTCCCACCTATCACCTGTCAGCTTCTCACATCATCCCCTCTCACCCAGTCCCACCTATCACCTGTCAGCTTCTCACATCATCCCCTCTCACCCAGTCCCACCAATCACCTGTCAGCTTCTCACATCACCCCCCCCTCACCCAGTCCCACCTGTCACCTGTCAGCTTCTCACATCATCCCCCCCTCACCCAATCCCACCTGTCACCTGTCAGCTTCTCACATCATCCCCCCCTCACCCAGTCCCATCTGTCACCTGTCAGCTTCTCAGATCATCCCCCCTCACCCAGTCCCACCTATCACCTGTCAGCTTCTCCCATCATCCCCCTCACCCAATCCCACATATCACCTGTCAGCTTCTCACATCATCCCCCCTCACCCAGTCCCTCCTATCACCTGTCAGCTTCTCCCATCATTCCCCCTCACACAGTCCCACCAATCACCTGTCAGCTTCTCACATCATCCCCAATCACCAAGTCCCACCTATCACCTGTCAGCTTCTCACATCATCCACCTTCACCCAGTCCCACCTATCACCTGTCATCTTCTCACATCATCCCCCTCACCCAGTCCCACCTATCACTGTCAGTTTCTCACATCATCCCACCTCACCCAGTCCCATCAATCACCTGTCAGCATCTCCTATCATCCCCCTCACCCAGTCCCACCTATCACCTGTCAGCTTCTCACATCATCCACCTTCACCCAGTCCCACCTATCACCTGTCATCTTCTCACATCATCCCCCTCACCCAGTACCACCTATCACTGTCAGCTTCTCACATCATCCCCCCTCACCCAGTCCCACCAATCACCTGTCAGCATCTCACATCACCCCCCTCACCCAGTCCCACCTATCACCTGTCAGATACTCACATCATCCACCCTCACCCAGTCCCACCTATCACCTGTCAGCTTCTCACATCATCCCCCCTCACCAAGTCCCACCTATCACCTGTCAGCTTCTCACATCATCCACCTTCACCCAGTCCCACCTATCACCTGTCATCTTCTCACATCATCCCCCTCACCCAGTCCCACCTATCACTGTCAGCTTCTCACATCATCCCCCCTCACCCAGTCCCACCAATCACCTGTCAGCTTCTCACATCAGTCCCCTCACCCAGTCCCACCTATCACCTATCAGATACTCACATCATCCACCCTCACCCAGTCCCACCTATCACCTGTCAGCTTCTCATATCATCCCCCTTCACCCAGTCCCACCTATCACCTGTCAGCATCTCCCATCACCCCCCTCACCCAGTGCCACCTATCACCTGTCAGCTTCTCACATCATCCACCTTCACCCAGTCCCACCAATCACCTGTCAGCTTCTCACATCATCCAACCTCACCCTGTCCCAACTATCACCTGTCAGCTTCTCACATCACCCCCCCTCACCCAGTCCCACCTGTCACCTGTCAGCTTCTCACATCATCCCCCCTCACCCAGTCCCACCTATCACCTGTCAGCTTCTCAAATCATCCCTCTTCACCCAGTCCCAGCTATCACCTGTCAGCTTCTCACATCATCCCCCCTCACCCAGTCCCACCTATCACCTGTCAGCTTCTCCCATCATCCCCCCCACCCAGTCCCAACCATCACCTGTCAGCTTCTCACATCATCCAACTTCACCCAGTCCCACCTATCACCTGTCAGCTTCTCATATCATCCCCCTTCACCCAGTCCCACCTATCACCTGTCAGCTTCTCACATCATCCCCCCTCACCAAGTCCCACCTATCACCTGTCAGCTTCTCACATCATCCACCTTCACCCAGTCCCACCTATCACATGTCATCTTCTCACATCATCCCCCTCACCCAGTCCCACCTATCACCTGTCAGCTTCTCACATCATCCCCCCTCACCCAGTCCCACCAATCACCTGTCAGCTTCTCACATCATCCCCCTCACCCAGTCCCACCAATCACCTGTCAGCTTCTCACATCATCCCCCTCACCCAGTCCCACCTATCAGTCAGCTTCTCACATCATCCCCCCTCACCCAGTCCCACCAATCACCTGTCAGCTTCTCACATCATCCCCCTCACCCAGTCCCACCTATCACCTGTCAGATACTCACATCATCCACCCTCACCCAGTCCCACCTCTCACCTGTCAGCTTCTCATATCATCCCCCTTCACCCAGTCCCACCTATCACCTGTCAGCTTCTCCCATCATCCCCCTCACCCAGTCCCACCTATCACCTGTCAGCTTCTCACATCATCCACCTTCACCCAGTCCCACCTATCACCTGTCAGCTTCTCACATCATCCCCCACTCACGCAGTCCCACCTATCACCTGTCAGCTTCTCACATCATCCACCTTCACCCAGTCCCACCTATCACCTGTCAGCTTCTCACATCATCCCCCCCTCACCCAGTCCCACCAATCACCTGTCAGCTTCACATCATCCAACCTCACCCTGTCCCAACTATCACCTGTCAGCTTCTCACATCACCCCCCCCTCACCCAGTCCCACCTGTCACCTGTCAGCTTCTCACATCGTCCCCCCTCACCCAGTCCCAACTATCACCTGTCAGCTTCTCACATCATCCCCCACTCACCCAGTCCCACCTGTCACCTGTCAGCTTCTCACATCAGCCCCCCTCACCCAGTCCCACCTATCACCTGTCAGCTTCTCCCATCATCCCCCTCACCCAGTCCCACCTATCACCTGTCAGCTTCTGACATCATCCCCCCTCACCCAGTCCCACCTATC
Organism: Hypanus sabinus; assembly: GCF_030144855.1. Classification (NCBI taxonomy): domain Eukaryota; kingdom Metazoa; phylum Chordata; class Chondrichthyes; order Myliobatiformes; family Dasyatidae; genus Hypanus; species Hypanus sabinus. The sequence goes on along the minus strand of NW_026780315.1, from coordinate 24,750 downwards.
ACCTGTCAGCTTCTCTCATCATCCCCTCTCACCCAGTCCCACCTATCACCTGTCAGCTTCTCACATCATCCCCCCCTCACCCAGTCCCACCTATCACCTGTCAGCTTCTCACATCATTCCCCCTCACCCAGGCCCAACTATCACCTGTCAGCTTCTCACATCATCCCCCCCTCACCCAGTCCCACCTGTCACCTGTCAGCTTCTCACATCATCCACCCTCACCCAGTCCCACCTATCACCTGTCAGCTTCTCCCATCATCCCCCTCACCCAGTCCCACCTATCACCTGTCAGCTTCTGACATCCTCCCCCTCACCCAGTCCCACCTATCACCTGTCAGCTTCTCACATCATCCCCTCTCACCCAGTCCCACCTATCACCTGTCAGCCTCTCCAATCATCACCCCTCACCCAGTCCCACCTATCCCCTGTCAGCTTCTCACATCATCCCCCCTCACCCAGTCCCACCTATCACCTGTCAGCTTCTCACATCATCCCCTTTCACCCAGTCCCACCTATCACCTGTCAGCTTCTCAAATAATCCCTCTTCACCCAGTCCCAGCTATCACCTGTCAGCTTCTCACATCATCCCCCCTCACCCAGTCCCACCTATCACCTGTCAGCTTCTCCCATCATCCCCCCTCACCCAGTCCCAACCATCACCTGTCAGCTTCTCACATCATCCACCTTCACCCAGTCCCACCTATCACCTGTCAGCTTCTCATATCATCCCCCTTCACCCAGTCCCACCTATCACCTGTCAGCTTCTCACATCATCCCCCCTCACCAAGTCCCACCTATCACCTGTCAGCTTCTCACATCATCCACCTTCACCCAGTCCCACCTATCACCTGTCATCTTCTCACATCATCCCCCTCACCCAGTCCCACCAATCACCTGTCAGCTTCTCCCATCATCCCCCTCACCCAGTCCCACCTATCACCTGTCAGCTTCTCACATCATCCGCCTTCACCCAGTCCCACGTATCACCTGTCATCTTCTCACATCATCCCCCTCACCCAGTCCCACCTATCACTGTCAGCTTCTCACATCATCCCCCCTCACCCAGTCCCACCAATCACCTGTCAGCTTCTCACATCATCCCCCTCACCCAGTCCCACCTATCACCTGTCAGATACTCACATCATCCACCCTCACCCAGTCCCACCTATCACCTGTCAGCTTCTCATATCATCCCCCTTCACCCAGTCCCACCTATCACCTGTCAGCTTCTCCCATCATCCCCCTCACCCAGTCCCACCTACCTGTCAGCTTCTCACATCATCCACCTTCACCCAGTCCCACCTATCACCTGTCAGCTTCTCACATCATCCCACCACTCACCCAGTCCCACCAATCACCTGTCAGCTTCTCACATCATCCAACCTCACCCTGTCCCAACTATCACCTGTCAGCTTCTCACATCACCCCCGCCTCCCCCAGTCCCACCTATCACCTGTCAGCTTCTCACATCATACCCCCTCACCCAGTCCCAACTATCACCTGTCAGCTTCTCACATCATCCCCCCCTCCCCCAGTCCCACCTATCACCTGTCAGCTTCTCATATCATCCCCTTTCACCCAGTCCCACCTATCACCTGTCAGCTTCTCAAATCATCCCTCTTCACCCAGTCCCAGCTATCACCTGTCAGCTTCTCAAATCATCCCTCTTCACCCAGTCCCAGCTATCACCTGTCAGCTTCTCACATCATCCCCCTCACCCAGACCCACCTATCACCTGTCAGCTTCTCACATCATCCCCTTTCACCCAGTCCCACCTATCACCTGTCAGCTTCTCACATCATCCCCTTTCACCCAGTCCCACCTATCACCTGTCAGCTTCTCAAATCATCCCTCTTCACCCAGTCCCAGCTATCACCTGTCAGCTTCTCACATCATCCCCCTCACCCAGACCCACCTATCACCTGTCAGCTTCTCACATCATCCCCCCCTCACCCAGTCCCACCAATCACCTGTCAGCTTCTCACATCATCCAACCTCACCCTGTCCCAACTATCACCTGTCAGCTTCTCACATCACCCCCCCCCTCACCCAGTCCCACCTGTCACCTGTCAGCCTCTCCAATCATCCCCCCTCACCCAGTCCCACCTATCACCTGTCAGCTTCTCCCATCATCCCCCTCACCCAGTCCCACCTATCACCTGTCAGCTTCTCACATCATCCCCCGTCACCCAGGCCCACCTATCACCTGTCAGCTTCTCACATCATCCCCCCTCACCCAGTCCCACCCATCACCTGTCAGCTTCTCACATCATCCCCCTCACCCAGTCCCACCTGTCACCTGTCAGCTTCTCACATCATCCCCCCTCACCCAGTCCCACCAATCACCTGTCAGCTTCTCACATCATCCCCCCTCACCCAGTCCCACCTATCACCTGTCAGCTTCTCACATCATCCCCCCTCACCCAGTCCCACCTGTCACCTGTCAGCTTCTCACATCATCCCCCCTCACCCAGTCCCACCTATCACCTGTCAGCTTCTCACATCATTCCCCCTCACCCAGTCCCACCAGTCACCTGTCAGCTTCTCACATCATCACCCCTCACCAAGTCCCACCTATCACCTGTCAGCTTCTCACATCATCCACCTTCACCCAGTCCCACCTATCACCTGTCATCTTCTCACATCATCCCCCTCACCCAGTCCCACCTATCACTGTCAGCTTCTCACATCATCCCCCCTCACCCAGTCCCACCAATCACCTGTCAGCATCTCCCATCATCCCCCTCACCCAGTCCCACCTATCACCTGTCAGCTTCTCACATCATCCACCTTCACCCAGTCCCACCTATCACCTGTCATCTTCTCATATCATCCCCCTTCACCCAGTCCCACCTATCACCTGTCAGCTTCTCCCATCATCCCCCTCACCCAGTCCCACCTATCACCTGTCAGCTTCTCACATCATCCACCTTCACCCAGTCCCACCTATCACCTGTCAGCTTCTCACATCATCCCCCACTCACCCAGTCCCACCAATCACCTGTCAGCTTCACATCATCCAACCTCACCCTGTCCCAACTATCACCTGTCAGCTTCTCACATCACCCCCCCCTCACCCAGTCCCACCTGTCACCTGTCAGCTTCTCACATCATCCCCCCTCACCCAGTCCCACCAATCACCTGTCAGCTTCTCAAATCATCCCTCTTCACCCAGTCCCAGCTATCACCTGTCAGCTTCTCACATCATCCCCCTCACCCAGACCCACCTATCACCTGTCAGCTTCTCACATCATCCCCCCCTCACCCAGTCCCAACAATCACCTGTCAGCTTCTCACATCATCCAACCTCACCCTGTCCCAACTATCACCTGTCAGCTTCTCACATCACCCCCCCCTCACCCAGTCCCACCTGTCACCTGTCAGCCTCTCCAATCATCCCCCCTCACCCAGTCCCACCTATCACCTGTCAGCTTCTCCCATCATCCCCCTCACCCAGTCCCACCTATCACCTGTCAGCTTCTCACATCATACCCCGTCACCCAGGCCCAACTATCACCTGTCAGCTTCTCACATCATCCCCCTCACCCAGTCCCACCTGTCACCTGTCAGCTTCTCACATCATCCCCCCTCTCCCAGTCCCACCAATCACCTGTCAGCATCTCCCATCATCCCCCTCACCCAGTCCCACCTATCACCTGTCAGCTTCTCACATCATCCCCCCTCACCCAGTCCCAACTATCACCTGTCAGCTACTCACATCATCCCCCCTCACCCAGTCCCACCTATCACCTGTCAGCTTCTCACATCATCCCCCCTCACCCAGTCCCACCTATCACCTGTCAGCTTCTCACATCATCCCCCCTCACCCAGTCCCACCTGTCACCTGTCAGCTTCACACATCATCCCCCCTCACCCAGTCCCACCTATCACCTGTCAGCATCTCACATCATTCCCCCTCACCCAGTCCCACCAGTCACCTGTCAGCTTCTCACATCATCACCCCTCACCAAGTCCCACCTATCACCTGTCAGCTTCTCACATCATCCACCTTCACCCAGTCCCACCTATCACCTGTCATCTTCTCACATCATCCCCCTCACCCAGTCCCACCTATCACTGTCAGCTTCTCACATCATCCCCCCTCACCCAGTCCCACCAATCACCTGTCAGCATCTCCCATCATCCCCCTCACCCAGTCCCACCTATCACCTGTCAGCTTCTCACATCATCCACCTTCACCCAGTCCCACCTTTCACCTGTCATCTTCTCACGTCATCCCCCTCACCCAGTCCCACCTATCACTGTCAGCTTCTCACATCATCCCCCCTCACCCAGTCCCACCAATCACCTGTCAGCTTCTCACATCATCCCCCTCACCTAGTCCCACCTATCACCTGTCAGATACTCACATCATCCTCCCTCACCCAGTCCCACCTATCACCTGTCAGCTTCTCATATCATCCCCCTTCACCCAGTCCCACCTATCACCTGTCAGCTTCTCCCATCATCCCCCTCACCCAGTCCCACCTATCACCTGTCAGCTTCTCACATCATCCACCTTCACCTAGTCCCACCTATCACCTGTCAGCTTCTCACATCATCCCCCCCTCACCCAGTCCCACCAATCACCTGTCAGCTTCACATCATCCAACCTCACCCTGTCCCAACTATCACCTGTCAGCTTCTCACATCACCCCCCCTCACCCAGTCCCACCTGTCACCTGTCAGCTTCTCACATCATCCCCCCTCACCCAGTCCCACCAATCACCTGTCAGCTTCTCACATCATCCCCCTCACCCAGTCCACCTATCACCTGTCAGCTTCTCACATCATCCCCCCCTCACCCAGTCCCACCTATCACCTGTCAGCTTCTCACATCATCCCCCACTCACCCAGTCCCACCAATCACCTGTCAGCTTCTCACATCATACCCCCTCACCCAGTCCCAACTATCACCTGTCAGCTTCTCACATCACCCCCCCCCTTCACCCTGTCCCACCTGTCACCTGTCAGCTTCTCACATCATACTCCCTCACCCAGTCCCAACTATCACCTGTCAGCTTCTCACATCATCCCCCCCTCACCCAGTCCCACCTGTCACCTGTCAGCTTCTCACATCATCCCCCCTCACCCAGTCCCACCTATCACCTGTCAGCTTCTCCCTTCATCCCCCTCACCCAGTCCCACCTATCACCTGTCAGCTTCTCACATCATCCCCTTTCACCCAGTCCCACCTATCACCTGTCAGCTTCTCAAATCATCCCTCTTCACCCAGTCCCAGCTATCACCTGTCAGCTTCTCACATCATCCCCCCTAACCCAGTCCCACCTATCACCTGTCAGCTTCTCCCATCATCCCCCCTCACCCAGTCCCAACCATCACCTGTCAGCTTCTCACATCATCCACCTTCACCCAGTCCCACCTATCACCTGTCAGCTTCTCATATCATCCCCCTTCACCCAGTCCCACCTATCACCTGTCAGCTTCTCACATCATCCCCCCTCACCAAGTCCCACCTATCACCTGTCAGCTTCTCACATCATCCACCTTCACCCAGTCCCACCTATCACCTGTCATCTTCTCACATCATCCCCCTCACCCAGTCCCACCTATCACTGTCAGCTTCTCACATCATCCCCCCTCACCCAGTCCCACCAATCACCTGTCAGCTTCTCCCATCATCCCCCTCACCCAGTCCCACCTCTCACCTGTCAGCTTCTCACATCATCCACCTTCACCCAGTCCCACGTATCACCTGTCATCTTCTCACATCATCCCCCTCACCCAGTCCCACCTATCACTGTCAGCTTCTCACATCATCCCCCCTAACCCAGTTCCACCAATCACCTGTCAGCTTCTCACATCATCCCCCTCACCCAGTCCCACCTATCACCTGTCAGATACTCACATCAACCACCCTCACCCAGTCCCACCTATCACCTGTCAGCTTCTCATATCATCCCCTTCACCCAGTCCCACCTATCACCTGTCAGCTTCTCCCATCATCCCCCTCACCCAGTCCCACCTACCTGTCAGCTTCTCACATCATCCACCTTCACCCAGTCCCACCTATCACCTGTCAGCTTCTCACATCATCCCACCACTCACCCAGTCCCACCAATCACCTGTCAGCTTCTCACATCATCCCCCCCTCACCCAGTCCCACCTGTCAACTGTCAGCTTCTCACATCATCCCCCTCACCCAGTCCCACCTATCACCTGTCAGCTTCTCACATCATCCCCCTCACCCAGTCCCACCTATCACCTGTCAGCTTCTCACATCATCCCCTTTCACCCAGTCCCACCTATCACCTGTCAGCTTCTCAAATCATCCCTCTTCACCCAGTCCCAGCTATCACCTGTCAGCTTCTCACATCATCCCCCTCACCCAGACCCACCTATCACCTGTCAGCTTCTCACATCATCCCCCCCTCACCCAGTCCCACCAATCACCTGTCAGCTTCTCACATCATCCAACCTCACCCTGTCCCAACTATCACCTGTCAGCTTCTCACATCACCCCCCCCCCACCCAGTCCCACCTGTCACCTGTCAGCCTCTCCAATCATCCCCCCTCACCCAGTCCCACCTATCACCTGTCAGCTTCTCCCATCATCCCCCTCACCCAGTCCCACCTATCACCTGTCAGCTTCTCACATCATCCCCCCTCACCCAGTCCCAACTATCACCTGTCAGCTTCTCACATCATCCCCCCCTCACCCAGTCCCACCTGTCACCTGTCAGCTTCTCACATCATCCCCCCTCACCCAGTCCCACCTATCACCTGTCAGCTTCTCACATCATTCCCCCTCACCCAGTCCCACCTATCACCTGTCAGCTTCTCACATCATTCCCCCTCACCCAGTCCCACCAATCACCTGTCAGCTTCTCACATCATTACCCCTCACCAAGTCCCACCTATCACCTGTCAGCTTCTCACATCATCCAACTTCACCCAGTCCCACCTATCACCTGTCATCTTCTCACATCATCCCCCTCACCCAGTCCCACCTATCACCTGTCATCTTCTCACATCATCCCCCTCACCCAGTCCCAACTATCACCTGTCAGCTTCTCACATCACCCCCCCTCACCCAGTCCCACCTGTCACCTGTCAGCTTCTCACATCATCCCCCCTCACTCAGTCCCAACTATCACCTGTCAGCTTCTCACATCACCCCCCCCTCACCCAGTCCCACCTATCACCTGTCAGCTTCTCACATCATCCCCCCCTCACCCAGTCCCACCTATCACCTGTCAGCTTCTCACATCATCCCCCCTCACCCAGTCCCACCAATCACCTGTCAGCTTCTCCCATCATCCCCCTCACCCAGTCCCACCTATCACCTGTCAGCTTCTCACATCATCCCCCGTCACCCAGGCCCAACTATCACCTGTCAGCTTCTCACATCATCCCCCCCTCACCCAGTCCCACCTGTCACCTGTCAGCTTCTCACATCATCCCCCCTCACCCAGTCCCACCTATCACCTGTCAGCTTCTCACATCATCCCCCTCACCCAGTCCCACCTGTCACCTGTCAGCTTCTCACATCATCCCCCCTCACCCAGTCCCACCTATCACCTGTCAGCTTCTCCCATCATCCCCCTCACCCGGTCCCACCTATCACCTGTCAGCTTCTCACATCATCCCCTCTCACTCAGTCCCACCTATCACCTGTCAGCCTCTCCAATCATCCCCCCTCACCCAGTCCCAACTATCACCTGTCAGCTTCTCCCATCATCCCCCTCACCCAGTCCCACCTACCTGTCAGCTTCTCACATCATCCACCTTCACCCAGTCCCACCTATCACCTGTCAGCTTCTCACATCATCCCACCACTCACCCAGTCCCACCAATCACCTGTCAGCTTCTCACATCATCCCCCCCTCACCCAGTCCACCTGTCAACTGTCAGCTTCTCACATCATCCCCCTCACCCAGTCCCACCTATCACCTGTCAGCTTCTCACATCATCCCCCTCACCCAGTCCCACCTATCACCTGTCAGCTTCTCACATCATCCCCTTTCACCCAGTCCCACCTATCACCTGTCAGCTTCTCAAATCATCCCTCTTCACCCAGTCCCAGCTATCACCTGTCAGCTTCTCACATCATCCCCCTCACCCAGACCCACCTATCACCTGTCAGCTTCTCACATCATCCCCCCCTCACCCAGTCCCACCAATCACCTGTCAGCTTCTCACATCATCCAACCTCACCCTGTCCCAACTATCACCTGTCAGCTTCTCACATCACCCCCCCCCCACCCAGTCCCACCTGTCACCTGTCAGCCTCTCCAATCATCCCCCCTCACCCAGTCCCACCTATCACCTGTCAGCTTCTCCCATCATCCCCCTCACCCAGTCCCACCTATCACCTGTCAGCTTCTCACATCATCCCCCGTCACCCAGGCCCAACTATCACCTGTCAGCTTCTCACATCATCCCCCTCACCCAGTCCCACCTGTCACCTGACAGCTTCTCACATCATCCCCCCTCACCCAGTCCCACCAATCACCTGTCAGCATCTCCCATCATCCCCCTCACCCAGTCCCACCTATCACCTGTCAGCTTCTCACATCATCCCCCCTCACCCAGTCCCAACTATCACCTGTCAGCTTCTCACATCATCCCCCCCTCACCCAGTCCCACCTGTCACCTGTCAGCTTCTCACATCATCCCCCCTCACCCAGTCCCACCTATCACCTGTCAGCTTCTCACATCATTCCCCCTCACCCAGTCCCACCAATCACCTGTCAGCTTCTCACATCATCACCCCTCACCAAGTCCCACCTATCACCTGTCAGCTTCTCACATCATCCAACTTCACCCAGTCCCACCTATCACCTGTCATCTTCTCACATCATCCCCCTCACCCAGTCCCACCTATCACTGTCAGCTTCTCACATCATCCCCCCTCACCCAGTCCCACCAATCACCTGTCAGCATCTCCCATCATCCCCCTCACCCAGTCCCACCTATCACCTGTCAGCTTCTCACATCATCCCCCCTCACCCAGTCCCACCTATCACCTGTCAGCTTCTCACATCACCCCCCCTCACCCAGTCCCACCTGTCACCTGTCAGCTTCTCACATCATCCCCCCTCACTCAGTCCCAACTATCACCTGTCAGCTTCTCACATCACCCCCCCCTCACCCAGTCCCACCTATCACCTGTCAGCTTCTCACATCATCCCCCCCTCACCCAGTCCCACCTATCACCTGTCAGCTTCTCACATCATCCCCCCTCACCCAGTCCCACCAATCACCTGTCAGCTTCTCCCATCATCCCCCTCACCCAGTCCCACCTATCACCTGTCAGCTTCTCACATCATCCCCCGTCACCCAGGCCCAACTATCACCTGTCAGCTTCTCACATCATCCCCCCCTCACCCAGTCCCACCTGTCACCTGTCAGCTTCTCACATCATCCCCCCTCACCCAGTCCCACCTATCACCTGTCAGCTTCTCCCATCATCCCCCTCACCCGGTCCCACCTATCACCTGTCAGCTTCTCACATCATCCCCTCTCACTCAGTCCCACCTATCACCTGTCAGCCTCTCCAATCATCCCCCCTCACCCAGTCCCACCTATCACCTGTCAGCTTCTCACATCATCCCCTCTCACCCAGTCCCACCTATCACCTATCAGCTTCTCACATCATCTCCCCCTCACCCAGTCCCACCTATCACCTGTCAGCCTCTCCAATCATCCCCCCTCACCCAGTCCCACCTATCACCTGTCAGCTTCTCCCATCATCCCCCTCACCCAGTCCCACCTATCACCTGTCAGCTTCTCACATCATCCCCCCCTCACCCAGGCCCAACTATCACCTGTCAGCTTCTCACATCATCCCCCCCTCACCCAGTCCCACCTGTCACCTGTCAGCTTCTCACATCATCCCCCCTCACCCAGTCCCACCTATCACCTGTCAGCTTCTCCCATCATCCCCCTCACCCGGTCCCACCTATCACCTGTCAGCTTCTCACATCATCCCCTCTCACTCAGTCCCACCTATCACCTGTCAGCCTCTCCAATCATCCCCCCTCACCCAGTCCCACCTATCACCTATCAGCTTCTCACATCATCCCCCCCTCTCCCAGTCCCACCTGTCACCTGTCAGCTTCTCACATCATCCCCCCCTCACCCAGTCCCACCTATCACCTGTCAGCTTCTCACATCATCCCCCCTCACCCAGTCCCAACTATCACCTGTCAGCTTCTCACATCATCCCCCCCTCACACAGTCCCACCTGTCACCTGTCAGCTTCTCACATCATCCCCCCTCACCCAGTCCCACCTATCACCTGTCAGCTTCTCCCATCATCCCCCTCACCCAGTCCCACATATCACCTGTCAGCTTCTCACATCATTCCCCCTCACCCAGTCCCACCTATCACCTGTCAGCTTCTCCCATCATTCCCCCTCACCCAGTCCCACGTATCACCTGTCAGCTTCTCACATCATACCCCCTCACCCAGTCCCAACTATCACCTGTCAGCTTCTCACATCATCCCCCCCTCACACAGTCCCACCTGTCACCTGTCAGCTTCTCACATCATCCCCCTCACCCAGTCCCACCTATCACCTGTCAGCTTCTCACATCATCCCCCTCACCCAGTCCCACCTATCACCTGTCAGCTTCTCACATCATCCCCTTTCACCCAGTCCCACCTATCACCTGTCAGCTTCTCAAATCATCCCTCTTCACCCAGTCCCAGCTATCACCTGTCAGCTTCTCACATCATCCCCCTCACCCAGACCCACCTATCACCTGTCAGCTTCTCACATCATCCCCCCCTCACCCAGTCCCACCAATCACCTGTCAGCTTCTCACATCATCCAACCTCACCCTGTCCCAACTATCACCTGTCAGCTTCTCACATCACCCCCCCCCCTCACACAGTCCCACCTGTCACCTGTCAGCCTCTCCAATCATCCCCCCTCACCCAGTCCCACCTATCACCTGTCAGCTTCTCCCATCATCCCCCTCACCCAGTCCCACCTATCACCTGTCAGCTTCTCACATCATCCCCCGTCACCCAGGCCCAACTATCACCTGTCAGCTTCTCACATCATCCCCCTCACCCAGTCCCACCTGTCACCTGTCAGCTTCTCACATCATCCCCCCTCACCCAGTCCCACCAATCACCTGTCAGCATCTCCCATCATCCCCCTCACCCAGTCCCACCTATCACCTGTCAGCTTCTCACATCATCCCCCCTCACCCAGTCCCAACTATCACCTGTCAGCTTCTCACATCATCCCCCCTCACCCAGTCCCACCTGTCACCTGTCAGCTTCTCACATCATCCCCCCTCACCCAGTCCCACATATCACCTGTCAGCTTCTCACATCATTCCCCCTCACCCAGTCCCACCAATCACCTGTCAGCTTCTCACATCATCACCCCTCACCAAGTCCCACCTATCACCTGTCAGCTTCTCACATCATCCACCTTCACCCAGTCCCACCTATCACCTGTCATCTTCTCACATCATCCCCCTCACCCAGTCCCACCTATCACTGTCAGCTTCTCACATCATCCCCCCTCACCCAGTCCCACCAATCACCTGTCAGCATCTCCCATCATCCCCCTCACCCAGTCCCACCTATCACGTCAGCTTCTCACATCATCCCCCCTCACCCAGTCCCAACTATCACCTGTCAGCTTCTCACATCACCCCCCCTCACCCAGTCCCACCTGTCACCTGTCAGCTTCTCACATCATCCCCCCCTCACCCAGTCCCACCTATCACCTGTCAGCTTCTCACATCATCCCCCCTCACCCAGTCCCACAAATCACCTGTCAGCTTCTCACATCATCCCCCCTCACCCAGTCCCAACTATCACCTGTCAGCTTCTCACATCATCTCCCCCTCACCCAGTCCCACCTGTCACCTGTCAGCTTCTCACATCATCCGCCCCTCACCCAGTCCCACCTATCACCTGTCAGCTTCTCACATCATTCCCCCTCACCCAGTCCCACCAATCACCTGTCAGCTTCTCACATCATCACCCCTCACCAAGTCCCACCTATCACCTGTCAGCTTCTCACATCATCCACCTTCACCCAGTCCCACCTATCACCTGTCATCTTCTCACATCATCCCCCTCACCCAGTCCCACCTATCACTGTCAGCTTCTCACATCATCCCCCCTCACCCAGTCCCACCAATCACCTGTCAGCATCTCCCATCATCCCCCTCACCCAGTCCCACCTATCACCTGTCAGCTTCTCACATCATCCCCCCTCACCCAGTCCCGCCTATCACCTGTCAGCTTCTCACATCATCCCCCTCACCCAGTCCCACCTATCACCTGTCAGCTTCTCCCATCATTCCCCCTCACCCAGTCCCACCTATCACCTGTCAGCTTCTCACATCATCCCCCCCTCACCCAGTCCCACCTATCACCTGTCAGCTTCTCACATCATCCCCCCTCACCCAGTCCCACCTGTCACCTGTCAGCTTCTCACATCATCCCCCCTCACTCAGTCCCAACTATCACCTGTCAGCTTCTCACATCACCCCCCCCCACCCAGTCCCACCTATCACCTGTCAGCTTCTCACATCATCCCCCCCTCACCCAGTCCCACCTATCACCTGTCAGCTTCTCACATCATCCCCCCTCACCCAGTCCCACCAATCACCTGTCAGCTTCTCCCATCATCCCCCTCACCCAGTCCCACCTATCACCTGTCAGCTTCTCACATCATCCCCCGTCACCCAGGCCCAACTATCACCTGTCAGCTTCTCACATCATCCCCCCCTCACCCAGTCCCACCTGTCACCTGTCAGCTTCTCACATCATCCCCCCTCACCCAGTCCCACCTATCACCTGTCAGCTTCTCCCATCATCCCCCTCACCCGGTCCCACCTATCACCTGTCAGCTTCTCACATCATCCCCTCTCACTCAGTCCCACCTATCACCTGTCAGCCTCTCCAATCATCCCCCCTCACCCAGTCCCACCTATCACCTGTCAGCTTCTCACATCATCCCCTCTCACCCAGTCCCACCTATCACCTATCAGCTTCTCACATCATCCCCCCCTCACCCAGTCCCACCTATCACCTGTCAGCCTCTCCAATCATCCCCCCTCACCCAGTCCCACCTATCACCTGTCAGCTTCTCCCATCATCCCCCTCACCCAGTCCCACCTATCACCTGTCAACTTCTCACATCATCCCCCGTCACCCAGGCCCAACTATCACCTGTCAGCTTCTCACATCATCCCCCCCTCACCCAGTCCCACCTATCACCTGTCAGCTTCTCACATCATCCCCCGTCACCCAGGCCCAACTATCACCTGTCAGCTTCTCACATCATCCCCCCCTCACCCAGTCCCACCTGTCACCTGTCAGCTTCTCACATCATCCCCCCTCACCCAGTCCCACCTATCACCTGTCAGCTTCTCCCATCATCCCCCTCACCCGGTCCCACCTATCACCTGTCAGCTTCTCACATCATCCCCTCTCACTCAGTCCCACCTATCACCTGTCAGCCTCTCCAATCATCCCCCCTCACCCAGTCCCACCTATCACCTATCAGCTTCTCACATCATCCCCCCCTCTCCCAGTCCCACCTGTCACCTGTCAGCTTCTCACATCATCCCCCCCTCACCCAGTCCCACCCATCACCTGTCAGCTTCTCACATCATCCCCCCTCACCCAGTCCCAACTATCACCTGTCAGATTCTCACATCATCCCCCCCTCACCCAGTCCCACCTGTCACCTGTCAGCTTCTCACATCATCCCCCCTCACCCAGTCCCACCTATCACCTGTCAGCTTCTCCCATCATCCCCCTCACCCAGTCCCACATATCACCTGTCAGCTTCTCACATCATTCCCCCTCACCCAGTCCCACCTATCACCTGTCAGCTTCTCCCATCATTCCCCCTCACCCAGTCCCACCAATCACCTGTCAGCTTCTCACATCATCCCCCCTCACCAAGTCCCACCTATCACCTGTCAGCTTCTCACATCATCCACCTTCACCCAGTCCCACCTATCACCTGTCATCTTCTCACATCATCCCCCTCACCCAGTCCCACCTATCACCTGTCAGCTTCTCAAATCATCCCCCTCACCCAGTCCCACCTATCACCTGTCAGCTTCTCACATCATCCACCTTCACCCAGTCCCACCAATCACCTGTCAGCTTCTCACATCATCCAACCTCACCCTGTCCCAACTATCACCTGTCAGCTTCTCACATCACCCCCCCCTCACCCAGTCCCACCTGTCACCTGTCAGCTTCTCACATCATCCCCCCTCACCCAGTCCCAACTATCACCTGTCAGCTTCTCCCATCATCCCCCTCACCCAGTCCCACCTATCACCTGTCAGCTTCTCACATCATCCCCCCCTCACTCAGTCCCACCTGTCACTTGTCAGCTTCTCACATCATCCCCCCTCACCCAGTCCCACCTATCACCTGTCAGCTTCTCCCATCATCCCCCTCACCCAGTCCCACCTATCACCTGTCAGCTTCGGACATCATCCCCCCTCACCCAGTCCCACCTATCACCTGTCAGCTTCTCACATCATCCCCTCTCACCGAGTCCCACCTATCACCTGTCAGCTTCTCACATCATCCCCCCCCTCACCCAGTCCCACCTGTCACCTGTCAGCTTCTCAAATCATCCCCCCTCACCCAGTCCCAACTATCACCTGTCAGCTTCTCACATCATCCCCCCCTCACCCAGTCCCACCTGTCACCTGTCAGCTTCGGACATCATCCCCCCTCACCCAGTCCCACCTATCACCTGTCAGCTTCTCACATCATCCCCTCTCACCGAGTCCCACCTATCACCTGTCAGCTTCTCACATCATCCCCCCCTCACCCAGTCCCACCTGTCACCTGTCAGCTTCTCAAATCATCCCCCCTCACCCAGTCCCAACTATCACCTGTCAGCTTCTCACATCATCCCCCCCTCACCCAGTCCCACCTGTCACCTGTCAGCTTCTCACATCATCCCCCCTCACCCAGTCCCAACTATCACCTGTCAGCTTCTCACATCATCCCCCTTCACCAAGTCCCACCTATCACCTGTCAGCTTCTCACATCATCCACCTTCACCCAGTCCCACCTATCACCTGTCAGCTTCTCACATCATCCACCTTCACCCAGTCCCACCTATCACCTGTCATCTTCTCACATCATCCCCCTCACCCAGTCCCACCTATCACTGTCAGCTTCTCACATCATCCCCCCTCACCCAGTCCCACCAATCACCTGTCAGCATCTCCCATCATCCACCTCACCCAGTCCCACCTATCACCTGTCAGCTTCTCACATCATCCACCTTCACCCAATCCCACCTATCACCTGTCATCTTCTCACATCATCCCCCTCACCCAGTCCCACCTATCACTGTCAGCTTCTCACATCATCCCCCCTCACCCAGTCCCACCAATCACCTGTCAGCTTCTCACATCAACCCCCTGACCCAGTCCCACCTTTCACCTGTCAGATACTCACATCATCCACCCTCACCCAGTCCCACCTATCACCTGTCAGCTTCTCATATCAGCCCCCTTCACCCAGTCCCACCTATCAACTGTCAGCTTCTCCCATCATCCCCCTCACCCAGTCCCACCTATCACCTGTCAGCTTCTCCCATCATCCACCTTCACCCAGTCCCACCTATCACCTGTCAGCTTCTCACATCATCACCCCCTCACCCAGTCCCACCAATCACCTGTCAGCTTCACATCATCCAACCTCACCCTGTCCCAACTATCACCTGTCAGCTTCTCACATCATCCCCCTCACCCAGTCCCACCTGTCACCTGTTAGCTACTCACATCATCCCCCCTCACCCAGTCCCACCTATCACCTGTCACCTTCTCACATCATCCCCCCCTCACCCAGTCCCACCTGTCACTTGTCAGCTTCTCACATCATCCCCCCTCACCCAGTCCCACCTATCACCTGTCAGCTTCTGACATCATCCCCCCTCACCCAGTCCCACCTATCACCTGTGAGCTTCTCACATCATCCCCCCTCACCCAGGCCCAACTATCACCTGTCAGCTTCTCACATCATCCCCACCTCACCCAGTCCCACCTGTCACCTGTCAGCTTCTCACATCATCCCCTCTCACCCAGTCCCACCTATCACCTGTCAGCTTCTCCCATCATCCCCCTCACCCAGTCCCACCTATCACCTGTCAGCTTCGGACATCATCCCCCCTCACCCAGTCCCACCTATCACCTGTCAGCTTCTCACATCATCCCCTCTCACCGAGTCCCACCTATCACCTGTCAGCTTCTCACATCATCCCCCCCTCACCCAGTCCCACCTGTCACCTGTCAGCTTCTCAAATCATCCCCCCTCACCCAGTCCCAACTATCACCTGTCAGCTTCTCACATCATCCCACCCACACCCAGTCCCACCTGTCACCTGTCAGCTTCGGACATTATCCCCCCTCACCCAGTCCCACCTATCACCTGTCAGCTTCTCACATCATCCCCTCTCACCGAGTCCCACCTATCACCTGTCAGCTTCTCACATCATCCCCCCCTCACCCAGTCCCACCTGTCACCTGACAGCTTCTCACATCATCCCCCTTCTCCAAGTCCCACCTATCACCTGTCAGCTTCTCACATCATCCCCTCTCACAGAGTCCCACCTATCACCTGTCAGCTTCTCACATCATCCCCCCCTCACCCAGTCCCACCTGTCACCTGTCAGCTTCTCACATCATCCCCCCTCACCCAGTCCCAACTATCACCTGTCAGCTTCTCACATCATCCCCCCCTCACCCAGTCCCACCTGTCACCTGTCAGCTTCTCACATCATCCCCCCTCACCCAGTCCCACCTATCACCTGTCAGCTTCTCCCATCATCCCCCTCACCCAGTCCCACCAATCACCTGTCAGCTACTCACATCATCCCCCTTCACCAAGTCCCACCTATCACCTGTCAGCTTCTCACATCATCCACCTTCACCCAGTCCCACCTATCACCTGTCATCTTCTCACATCATCCCCCTCACCCAGTCCCACCTATCACTGTCAGCTTCTCACATCATCCCCCCTCACCCAGTCCCACCAATCACCTGTCAGCATCTCCCATCATCCCCCTCACCCAGTCCCACCTATCACCTGTCAGCTTCTCACATCATCCACCTTCACCCAGTCCCACCTATCACCTGTCATCTTCTCACATCATCCCCCTCACCCAGGCCCAACTATCACCTGTCAGCTTCTCACATCATCCCCAACTCACCCAGTCCCACCTGTCACCTGTCAGCTACTCACATCATCCCCCCTCACCCAGTCCCACCTATCACCTGTCAGCTTCTCCCATCATCCCCCTCACCCGGTCCCACCTATCACCTGTCAGCTTCTCACATCATCCCCTCTCACCCAGTCCCACCTATCACCTGTCAGCCTCTCCAATCATCCCCCCTCACCCAGTCCCACCTATCACCTGTCAGCTTCTCACATCATCCCCTCTCACCCAGTCCCACCTATCACCTGTCAGCTTCTCACATCATCCCCCCTCACCCAGTCCCACATGTCACCTGTCAGCTTCTCACATCATCCCCCCCTCACCCAGTCCCACCTATCACCTGTCAGCTTCTCACATCATCCCCCCTCACCCAGTCCCACCTATCACCTGTCAGCTTCTCCCATCATTCCCCCTCACCCAGTCCCACCAATCACCTGTCAGCTTCTCACATCATCCCCCCTCACCAAGTCCCACCTATCACCTGTCAGCTTCTCACATCATCCACCTTCACCCAGTCCCACCTATCACCTGTCATCTTCTCACATCATCCCCCTCACCCAGTCCCACCTATCACTGTCAGCTTCTCACATCATCCCCCCTCACCCAGTCCCACCAATCACCTGTCAGCATCTCCCATCATCCCCCTCACCCAGTCCCACCTATCACCTGTCAGCATCTCACATCATCCCTCCTCACCCAGTCCCACCTATCACCTGTCATCTTCTCACATCATCCCCCTCACCCAGTCCCACCTATCACTGTCAGCTTCTCACATCATCCCCCCTCACCCAGTCCCACCAATCACCTGTCATCTTCTCACATCATCCCCCTCACCCAGTCCCACCTATCACTGTCAGCTTCTCACATCATCCCCCCTCACCCAGTCCCACCAATCACCTGTCAGCTTCTCACATCATCCCCCTCACCCAGTCCCACCTATCACCTGTCAGATACTCACATCATCCACCCTCACCCAGTCCCACCTATCACCTGTCAGCTTCTCATATCATCCCCCTTCACCCATTCTCACCTATCACCTGTCAGCTTCTCCCATCATCCCCCTCACCCAGTCCCACCTATCACCTGTCAGCTTCTCACATCATCCCCCCCTCACCCAGTCCCACCAATCAGTCAGCTTCACATCATCCCCCCTCACCCAGTCCCACCTGTCACCTGTCAGCTTCTCACATCATCCCCCCTCACCCAGTCCCACCTATCACCTGTCAGCTTCTCCCATCATCCCCCTCACCCGGTCCCACCTATCACCTGTCAGCTTCTGACATCATCCCCCCTCACCCAGTCCCACCTATCACCTGTCAGCTTCTCACATCATCCCCTCTCACTCAGTCCCACCTATCACCTGTCAGCTTATCACATCATCCCCCCTCACCCAGTCCCACCTATCACCTGTCAGCTTCTCACATCATCCCCCCTCACCCAGTCGCACCTATCACCTGTCAGCTTCTCACATCATCCCTCTCACCCAGTCCCACCAATCACCTGTCAGCTTCTCACATCATCCCCCCCTCACCCAGTCCCACCTATCACCTGTCAGCTTCTCACATCATCCGCCACACCCAGTCCCACCAATCACCTGTCAGCTTGTCACATCATCCCCCCCCTCACCCAGTCCCACCAATCACCTGTCAGCTTCTCCCATCATCCCCCTCACCCAGTCCCACCTATCACCTGTCAGCTTCTGACATCATCCCCCCTCACCCAGTCCCACCTATCACCTGTCAGCTTCTCACATCATCCCCTCTCACCCAGTCCCACCTATCACCTGTCAGCTTCTCACATCATCCCCCCTCACCCAGTCCCACCTATCACCTGTCAGCTTCTCACATCATCCCCCTCACCCAGTCCCACCTATCACCTGTCAGCTTCTCACATCATCGCTCCTTACCCAGTCCCACCTATCACCTGTCAGCTTCTCACATCATCCCCCTTCACCCAGTCCCACCTATCACCTGTCAGCTTCTCACATCATCCCCCCTCACCCAGTCCCACCAATCACCTGTCAGCTTCTCACATCATCCCGCCCTCACCCAGTCCCACCAATCACCTGTCAGCTTCTCCCATCATCCCCCTCACCCAGTCCCACCTATCACCTGTCAGCGTCTGACATCATCCCCCCTCACCCAGTCCCACCTATCACCTGTCAGCTTCTCACATCATCCCCTCTCACCCAGTCCCACCTATCACCTGTCATCCTCTCCAATCATCACCCCTCACCCAGTCCCACCTATCCCCTGTCAGCTTCTCACATCATCCCCCTCACCCAGTCCCACCTATCACCTGTCAGCTTCTCACATCATCCCCCCTCACCCAGTTCCACCTGTCACCTGTCATCTTCTCACATCATCCCCCCTCACCCAGTCCCACCTGTCACCTGTCAGCTTCTCACATCATCCCCCCTCACCCAGTCCCACCTGTCACCTGTCAGCTGCTCACATCATCCCCCCTCACCCAGTCTCACCTATCACCTGTCAGCTTCTAACAACATTCCCCCTCACCCAGTCCCACCTATCACCTGTCAGCTTCTCACATCATCCCCCCTCACCCAGTCCCACCTATCACCTGTCAGCTTCTCACATCATCCCCCCTCACCCAGTCCCACCTATCACCTGTCAGCATCTCACATCATCCCCGTTCACCCAGTCCCACCTATCACCTGTCAGCTTCTCACATCATCCCCCTGCACCCAGTCCCACCTATCAACTGTCAGCTTCTCACATCATCCACCCTCACCGAGTCCCACCTATCACCTGTCAGCTTCTCACATCATCGTCCCTCACCCAGTCCCACCTATCACCTGTCACCTTCTCACATCATCCGATCTCACCCAGTCCCACCTTTCACCTGTCAGCTTCTCACATCATCCCCCCTCACCGTCCCACCTATCACCTGTCAGCTTCTCACATCATCCCCCCTCACCCAGTCCCACCTATCACCTGTCAGCATCTCACATCATCCCCCCTCACCCAGTCCCACCTATCAACTGTCAGCTTCTCACATCATCCCCCCTCACCCAGTCCCACCTATCACCTGTCACCTTCTCACATCATCCGATCTCACCCAGTCCCACCTTTCACCTGTCAGCTTCTCACATCATCCCCCCTCACCGTCCCACCTATCACCTGTCAGCTTCTCACATCATCCCCCCCTCACCCAGTCCCACCTATCACCTGTCAGCTTCTCACATCATCCCCCCCTCACCCAGTCCCACCTATCACCTGTCAGCTTCTCACATCATCCACCCTCACCCAGTCCCACCTATCACCTGTCAGCTTCTCACATCATCACCCCCTCACCCAGTCCCACCTATCACAAGTCAGCTTCTCACATCATCCCCGCCTCACCCAGTCCCACCTATCACCTGTCAGCTTCTCACATTATCCCCCCCCACCCAGTCCCACCTATCACCTGTCAGCTTCTCACATCATCCCCCCTCACCCAGTCCCACCTATCACCTGTCAGCTTCTCACATCATCCCCCCTCACCCAGTCCCACCAATCACCTGTCAGCTTCTCACATCATCCCCCCTCACCCAGTCCCTCCTATCACCTGTCAGCTTCTCACATCATCCCCCCTCACCCAGTCCCACCTATCACCTGTCAGCTTCTCACATTATCCCCCCCCACCCAGTCCCACCTATCACCTGTCAGCATCTCACATCATCCCCCCTCACCCAGTCCCACCTATCACCTGTCAGCTTCTCACATCATCCCCCCTCACCCAGTCCCACCAATCACCTGTCAGCTTCTCACATCATCCCCCCTCACCCAGTCCCACCTATCACCTGTCAGCTTCTCACATCATCCCCCCCTCACCCAGTCCCACCTATCACCTGTCAGCTTCTCACATCATCCCCCCTCACCAGTCCCTCCTATCACCTGTCAGCTTCTCACATCATCCCACCCCCTCCCAGTCCCACCTATCACCTGTCAGCTTCTCAGATCATCCCCCCCTCACCCAGTCCCACCTAACACCTGTCAGCATCTCACATCATCCCCCCTCACACAGTCCCACCTATCACCTATCAGCTTCTCACATCATCCCCCCTCACCCAATCCCACGTATCACCTGTCAGCTTCTCACATCATCCCCCCTCACCCAATCCCACCTATCACCTGTCAGCTTCTCCAATCATCCACCCTCACCCAGTCCCACCTATCACCTGTCAGCTTCTCACATCATCCCCCCTCACCCTGTCCCACCTATCACCTGTCAGCTTCTAACATCATTCCCCCTCACCCAGTCCCACCTATCACCTGTCAGCTTCTCACATCATCCCCCCCCACCCAGTCCCACCTATCACCTGTCAGCATCTCACATCATCCCCTTCACCCAGTCCCACCTATCACCTGTCAGCTTGTCCAATCATCTCCTCTCACCGTCCCACCTATCACCCTCTCACATCATCCCTCCTCACCCTGTCCCAACTATCACCTGTCAGCTTGTCACATCATCGTCCCTCACCCAGTCCCACTTGTCACCTGTCAGCTTCCCACATCATCCCCCTCACCCAGACCCACCTATCACCTGTCAGCTTCTCACATCATCCCCCCTCACCCAGTCCCACCTATCACCTGTCAGCTTCTCACATCATCCCCCATCACCCAGTCCCACCGATCACCTGTCAGCTTCTCCCATCATCCCCCTCACCCAATCCCACCTATCAACTGTCAGCTTCTCACATCATCCCCGCTCACCCAGTTCTTCCTGTCACCTGTCAGCTTCTCTCATCATCCCCCCACACCCAGTCCCACCTATCACCTGTCAGCATCTCACATCATCCCCCTTCACCCAGTCCCACCTATCACCTGTCAGCTTCTCACATCATCCCCCTTCACCCAGTCCCACCTATCACCTCTCAGCTTCTCCCATCATCCCCCTTCACCCAGTCCCACCTATCACCTCTCAGCTTCTCCCATCATCCCCCCTCACCCAGTCCCACCTATCACCTGACAGCTTCTCACATCATCCCCCTTCACCCAGTCCCACCTATCACTTGTCAGCTTTTCCCATCATCCCCCTCTCACAATCTCACCTATCACCAGTCATCTTCTCACATCATCCCCATCACCCAGTCCCACCTATCACCTGTCATCTTCTCACATCATCCCCCCTCACCCAGTCCCACCTGTCACCTGTCAGCTTCACTCATCATCCCATCTCTCCCATATCCACCTATCACCTGTCAGCTTCTGACATCATCCCCCCTCACCCAGTCCCAGCTATCACCTGACAGCTTCTCACATCATCCCCCCCTCACCCAGTTCCACCTATCACCTGTCAGCTTCTCCCATCATCCCCCCCTCACCCAGTCCCAGCTATCACCTGACAGCTTCTCACATCATCCCCCCCTCACCCAGTTCCACCTATCACCTGTCAGCTTCTCCCATCATCCCCCCTCACCCAGTCCCAGCTATCACCTGACAGCTTCTCACATCATCCCCCCCTCACCCAGTCCCACCTATCACCTGTCAGCTTCTCACATCATCCCCCCTCACCCAGTCCCACCTATCACCTGTCAGCTTCTCACATCATCCCCCCCTCACCCAGTCCCGCCTATCACCAGTCAGCTTCTCAGATCATCCCCCCCTCACCCAGTCCCACCTGTCACCTGTCAGCTCATTCATCATCCCCCCTCACCCAGTCCCGCCTATCACCTGTCAGCTTCTCAGATCATCCCCCCCTCACCCATTCCCACCGATCACCTGTCAGCTTCTCACATCATCCCCCCTCACCCAGTCCCACCGATCACCTGTCAGCTTCTCACATCATCCCCCCTCACCCAGTCCCACCTATCACCTGTCAGCTTCTCACATCATCCCACTCACCCGGTCCCACCTATCACCTGTCAGCTTCTCACATCATCCCCCCTCACCCAGTCCCACCTATCACCTGTCAGCTTCTCACATCATCCCTGCTCACCCAGTCCCACCTATCACCTGTCAGCTTCTCACATCATCCCCCTCACCCAGTCCCACCTGTCACGTGTCAGCTTCTCCAATCATCCCCTCTCACCGTCCCACCTATCACCCTCTCACATCATCCCTCCTCACCCTGTCCCACCTATCACCTGTCAGTTTCTCACACCCAGTCCCTCCTATCACCTGTCAGCTTCTCACATCATCCCCCCCTCACCCAGTCCCACCTATCACCTGTCAGCTTCTCACATCATCCCCCCTCACCCAGTCCCACCAATCACCTATCAGCATCTCACATCATCCCCCTTCACCCAGTCACACCAATCACCTGTCACCCTCTCACATCATCCCCCCCTCACCCACTCCCACATATCACCTGTCAGCTTTTCACATCATCCCCCTTCACCCAGTCCCATCAATCACCTGTCAGCTTCTCACATCATCCCCCCTCACCAAGTCCCACCTATCACCTGTCAGTTTCTCACATCATCCCCCCTCACCCAGTCCCACCTATCACCTGTCACCTTCTCACATCATCCGATCTCACCCAATCCCACCTATCACCTGTCAGCTTCTCACATCATCCCCCCCTCACCCAGTCCCACCTATCACCTGTCACCTTCTCACATCATCCGATCTCACCCAGTCCCACCTTTCACCTGTCAGCTTCTCACATCATCCCCCCCTCACCCAGTCCCACCTATCACCTGTCAGCTTCTCACATCATCCCCCCCTCACCCAGTCCCACCTATCACCTGTCAGCTTCTCACATCATCCCCCCCTTACCCGGTCCCACCTATCACCTATCAGCTTCTCACATCATCCCCCCCCTCACCCAGTCCCACCTATCACCTGTCAGCTTCTCACATCATCCCCCCTCACCCAGTCCCAGCTATCACCTGTCAGCTTCTCACATCATCCCCCCCTCACCCAGTCCCACCTATCACCGGTCAGCTTCTCACATCATCCCCCCCTCACCCAGTCCCACCTATCACCTGTCAGCTTCTCACATCATCCCCCCTCACCCAGTCCCACCTATCACCTGTCAGCTTCTCACATCATCCCCCCTCACCCAGTCCCACCTATCACCAGTCAGCTTCTCACATCATCCCCCCTCACCCAGTCCCACCTATCACCTGTCAGCTTCTCACATCATCCCCCCCTCACCCAGTCCCACCTATCACCTGTCAGCTTCTCACATCATCCCCCCCCTCACCCAGTCCCACCTATCACCTGTCAGCGTATCACATCATCCCTCGCCCAGTCCCACCTATCACCTGTCAGCTTCTCACATCATCCCCCCTCACCCAGTCCCAACTATCACCTGTCAGCTTCTCACATCATCCCCCCTCACCCAGTCCCACCTATCACCTGTCAGCATCTCACATCATCCCCCCTCACCCAGTCCCACCTATCACCTGTCAGCTTCTCACATCATCCCCCCTCACCCAGTCCCACCAATCACCTGTCAGCTACTCACATCATCCCCCCTCACCCAGTCCCACCTATCACCTGTCAGCTTCTCACATCATCCACCCTCACCCAGTCCCACCCATCACCTGTCACCCTCTCACATCATCCCCCCTCACCCAGTCCCACCCATCACCTGTCAC
>NW_026780314.1:0-42626 GCF_030144855.1 Hypanus sabinus | reverse complement strand
CGGGAGTGTGCGATGAGACTGTGCGGAGGGGAGATTCACTCCGTGTCTGACCCCGGGGGTTAGTGAAGGGATGGTGTGGAGGGGGATTCACTCTGTGTCTTACCCCGGGAGTGTGTGATGGGACGGTGTGCAGGGAGATTCACTCAGTGTCTGACCCCGGGAGTGTGTGTTGGTAGAGTGGGGAGGAAGATTCACCCTGTGTCTGACCCCGGGAGTGTGTGATTGGACGGTGTGGAGGGAGATTCACTCCGTGTCTGATCTCGGAATATATGACACTCTGTGTCAGACCATTACTTTTCTTTCCCGAGGTGATCCTGATGTATCGTATGTGGAAATTAATTTTCAGACCTTCTCTGAGGACGCGGGTCCGGACAGATCGAGGTCAGTTTCATTTTTGCTAGTTTGTCCCTGTTGAGGGGGACGTGTCTATTCCTGTCGGGAGATCTCAGGGCAAGCGTAAAGTTGACCGTAATGATTTCATGTTTGAGAATAATTCGGAGGGGAACGAGTGAGAGATGCGAAGAGGAGGGAACTCTCTTTGTTGGTCGGAGCATAGTGTTGCGCCCGGGGAGGGGCGGAATCGAGGGAGCTCCGTGGGATGGAGGGCCGTGGAAAGATAGCATGGTACGGGGCGTGTGGAGGGAGGGCGGTGGAAAGATAGCATGGTATGGGGCGGGTGGAGGAAGGGCTGTGGAAAGATAGCATGGTATGGGGCGTGTGGAGGGAGGGCGGTGTAAAGATAGCATGGTATGGGCGTGTGGAGGGAGGGCGATGGAAAGATAGCATGGTATGGGGCGTGTGGAGGAAGGGCGGTGGAAAGATAGCATGGTATGGGGCGTGTGGAGGGAGGGCGGTGGAAAGATAGCATGGTATGGGGCGTGTGGAGGAAGGGCGGTGGAAAGATAACATGGATGGGGCGTGTGGAGGGAGGGGCGGTGGAAAGATAGCATGGTATGGTGCGTGTGGAGGGAGGGCGGTGTAAGATAGCATGGTATGGGGACGTGTGGAGGAAGGGCGGAGGAAAGATAGCATGGTATGGGGCGTGTGGCGGAGGGGCGGTGGAAAGATAGCATGGTATGGGGCGTGTGGAGGAAGGGCGGTGGAAAGATAGCATGGTATGGGGCGTGTGGAGGAAGGGCGGTGGAAAGATAGCATGGTATGGGGCGTGTGGAGGAAGGGCGGTGGAAAGATAGCATGGTATGGAGCGTGTGGAGGGAAGGGCGGTGTAAAGATAGCATGGTATGGAGCGTGTGGAGGAAGGGGCGGTGTAAAGCTAGCATGGTATGGGGCGTGTGGAGGAAGGGCGGTGGAAAGATAGCATGGTATGGGGCGTGTGGAGGAGGGGCGGTGGAAAGATAACATGGTATGGGGCGTGTGGAGGGAGGGGCGGTGGAAAGATAGCATGGTATGGGGCGTGTGGAGGAAGGGCGTGGAAAGATAGCATGGTATGGGGCGTGTGGAGGAAGGACGGTGGAAAGATAGCATGGTATGGGGCGTGTGGAGGAAGGACGGTGGAAAGATAGCATGGTATGGGGCGTGTGGAGGAAGGACGGAGAAAGATAGCATGGTATGGGGCGTGTGGAGGGAGGGCCGTGGAAAGATAGCATGGTATGGAGCGTGTGGAGGAAGGGGCGGTGGAAAGATAGCATGGTATGGGGCGTGTGGAGGGAGGGGCGGTGGAAAGATAACATGGATGGGCGTGCGGAGGGAGGGGCGGTGGAAAGATAGCATGGTATGGGGGCGTGTGGAGGGAGGGGCGGTGGAAAGATAGCATGGTATGGGGCGTGTGGAGGAAGGACGGTGGAAATATAGCATGGTATGGGGCGTGTGGAGGGATGGCGGTGGAAAGATAGCATGGTATGGGGCGTGTGGAGGGAGGGCCGTGGAAAGAGCATGGTATGGGGCGTGTGGAGGAAGGGCTGTGGAAAGATAGCATGGTATGGGGTGTGTTGGAGGGAGGGCGGTGTAAAGATAGCATGGTATGGGGGCGTGTGGAGGGAGGGCGGTGGAAATATAGCATGGTATGGGGCGTGTGGAGGGAAGGGGCGGTGGAAAGATAGCATGGTATGGGGCGTGTGGAGGGAGGGCGGTGGAAAGATAGCATGGTATGGGGCGTGTGGAGGAAGGGGCGGTGGAAAGATAACATGGGATGGGGCGTGTGGAGGGAGGGGCGGTGGAAAGATAGCATGGTATGGGGCGTGTGGAGGAAGGGACGGTGGAAGATAGCTTGGTATGGGGGCGTGTGGAGGAAGGACGGGAGTGGAATGAGATAGCATGGTATGGGGCGTGTGGAGGTAGGGCGGTGGGAAGATAGCATGGTATGGGGGCGTGTTGGTGGGAGGGCGGTGGAAAGATAGCATGGTATGGGGCGTGTGGAGGAAGGACGGTGGAAAGATAGCATGGTATGGGGCGTGTGGAGGAACGGTGGAAAGATAGCATGGTATGGGGCGTGTGGAGGGAGGGCGGTGGAAAGATAGCATGGTATTGGGCGTTTGGAGGGAGGGCCGTGGAAAGATAGCATGTTATGGGGCGTGTGGAGTAAGGACGGTGGAAAGATAGCATGGTATGGGGCGTATGGAGGAAGGGCGGTGGACAGATAGCATGGTATGGAGCGTGTGGAGGAAGGGGTGGTGTAAAGATAGCAGGGTAGGGAGCGTGTGGAGAGAGGGCGGTGTAAAGATAGCATGGTACGGGGGCGTGTGTAGGGAGGGCGGTGTAAAGATAGCATGGTATGGGGCGTGTGGAGGAAGGGCGTTGGAAAGATAGCATGGTATGGGGCGTGTGGAGGAGGGGCGGTGGAAAGATAGCATGGTATGGGGCGTGTGGAGGGAGGGGCGGTGGAAAGATAGCATGGTATGGGGCATGTGGAGGAAGGGCGGTGGAAAGATAGCATGGTATGGGGCGTGTGGAGGAAGGACGGTGGAAAGATAGCATGGTATGGGGCGTGTGGAGGAAGGACGGTGGAAAGATAGCATGGTATGGGGCGTGTGGAGGAAGGGCGGTATGGAAAGATAGCATGGTATGGGGCGTGTGGAGCGAGGGCGGTGGAAAGATAGCATGGTATGGGGCGTGTGGAGGGAGGGCGGTGCAAAGATAGCATGGTATGGGGCGTGTGGAGGAAGGGCGGTGGTAAGATAGCATGGTATGTGGCGTGTGGAGGGAGCGCGGTGGAAAGATAGCATTGTATGGGGCGTGTGGGAGGGAGGGCGGTGGAAAGATAGGCATGGTATGGGGCGTGTGGAGGGAGGGGCGGTGGAAAGATAGCATGGTATGGGGCGTGTGGAGGAAGGGGCGGTGGAAAGATAGCATGGTATGGGGCGTGTGGAGGAAGGGCGGTGGAAAGATAGCATGGTATGGGGCGTGTGGAGGAAGGACGGTGGGAAAGATAGCATGGTATGTGGCGTGTGGAGGAAGGACGGTGGAAAGATAGCATGGTATGGGGCGTGTGGAGGGAGGGCGGTGGAAAGATAGCATGGTATGGGGCGTGTGGAGGGAGGGCGGTGGAAAGATAACATGGTATGGGGCGTGTGGAGGAAGGGCGGTGGAAATATAGCATTGTATGGGGCGTGTGGAGGAAGGGCGGTGGAAAGATAGCATGGTATGGGGCGTGTGGAGGAAGGACGGTGGGAAGATAGCATGGTATGGGGCGTGTGTGGTGGGAGGGCGGTGGAAAGATAGCATGGTATGGGGCGTGTGGAGGAAGGACGGTGGAAAGATAGCATGGTATGGGGCGTGTGGAGGAACGGTGGAAAGATAGCATGGTATGGGGCGTGTGGAGGAGGGCGGTGGAAAGATAGCATGGTATGGGGCGTGTGGAGGAAGGGCGGTGGAAAGATAGCATGGTATGGGGCGTGGTGGAGGGAGGGCGGTGGAAAGATGGCATGGTATGGGGCGTGTGGAGGGGAGGGCGGTGGAAAGATAGCATGGTATGGGGCGTGTGGAGGAAGGGCGGTGGAAAGATAGCATGGTATGGGGCGTGTGGAGGGAGGGCGGTGGAAAGATAGCATGGTATGGGGCGTGTGGAGGGAGGGCGGTGGAAAGATAGCATGGTAATGGGGCGTGTGGGGAGGAGGGGCGGTGGAAAGATAGCATGGTATGGGGCGTGTGGAGGGAGGGGCGGTGGAAAGATAGCATGGTATGGGGCGTGTGGAGGAACGGTGGAAAGATAGCATGGTATGGGGCGTGTGGAGGGAGGGCGGTGGAAAGATAGCATGGTATGGGGCGTGTGGAGGAAGGGCGGTGGAAAGATAGCATGGTATGGGGCGTGTGGAGGGAGGGCGGTGGGAAAGATGGCATGGTATGGGGCGTGTGGAGGGAGGGCGGTGGAAAGATAGCATGGTATGGGGCGTGTGGAGGAAGGGCGGTGGAAAGATAGCATGGTATGGGGCGTGTGGAGAGGAGGGCGGTGGAAAGATAGCATGGGTATGGGGCGTGTGGAGGGAGGGCGGTGGAAAGATAGCATGGTATGGGGCGTGTGGAGGGAGGGGCGGTGGAAAGATAGCATGGTATGGGGCGTGTGGAGGGAGGGGCGGTGGAAAGATAGCATGTATGGGGCGTGTGGAGGAAGGGCGGTGGAAAGATAGCATGGTATGGGGCGTGTGGAGGAAGGACGGTGGAAAAGATAGCATGGTATGTGGCGTGTGGAGGAAGGACGGTGGAAAGATAGCATGGTATGGGGCGTGTGGAGGGAGGGCGGTGGAAAGATAGCATGGTATGGGGCGTGTGGAGGGAGGGCGGTGGAAAGATAGCATGGTATGGGGCGTGTGGAGGAAGGGCGGTGGAAATATAGCATGGTATGGGGCGTGTGGAGGGAGGGCGGTGGAAAGAGCATGGTATGGGGGCGTGTGGAGGGAGGGCGGTGGAAAGATAGCATGGTATGGTGCGTGTGGAGGAAGGACGGTGGAAAGATAGCATGGTATGGGGCGTGTGGAGGAAGGATGGTGGAAAGATAGCATGATATGGGCGGTGTGGAGGGGGGAGGGCGGTGGAAAGATAGCATGGTATGGGGCGTGTGGAGGAAGGGCGGTGGAAAGAGCATGGTATGGGGCGTGTGGAGGGAGGGCGTTGGAAAGATAGCATGGTATGGGGCGTGTGGAGGGAGGGGCGGGTGGAAAGATAGCATGGTATGGGGCGTGTGGAGGGAGGGGCGGTTGAAAGATAGCATGGTATGGGTCGTGTGGAAGAAGGGCCGTGGAAAGATAGCATGGTATGCGGCGTGTGGAGGAAGGGCGGTGGAAAGAGCATGGTATGGTGCGTGTGGAGGAAGGACGGTGGAAAGATAGCATGGTATGGGGCGTGTGGAGGAAGGATGGTGGAAAGATAGCATGATATGGGGCGTGTGGAGGGAGGGCGGTGGAAAGATAGCATGGTATGGGGCGTGTGGAGGAAGGGCGGTGGAAAGAGCATGGTATGGGGCGTGTGGAGGGAGGGCGTTGGAAAGATAGCATGGTATGGGGCGTGGTGGAGGGAGGGGCGGTGGAAAGATAGCATGGTATGGGGCGTGTGGAGGGAGGGGGCGGTTGAAAGATAGCATTGTATGGGGCGTGTGGAGGAAGGGCGGTGGAAAGATAGCATGGTATGGGGCGGTGTGGAGGAAAGGACGGGTGGGAAGATAGCATGGTATGGGGCGTGTGGTGGGAGGGCGGTGGAAAGATAGCATGGTATGGGGCGTGTGGAGGAAGGACGGTGGAAAGATAGCATGGTATGGGGCGTGGTGGAGGAAACGGTGGAAAGATAGCATGGTATGGGGCGTGTGGAGGGAGGGCGGTGGAAAGATAGCATGGTAGGGGGCGTGTGGAGGGAGGGCGGTGGGAAAGATAGCATGGTATGGGGGCGTGTGGAGGAAGGGCGGTGGAAAGATAGCATGGTATGGGGCGTGTGGGAGGGAGGGCGGTGGGGAAAGATAGCATGGTATGGGGCGTGTGGAGGGAGGGCGGTGGAAAGATAGCATGGTATGGGGCGTGTGGAGGGAGGGCGGTGGAAAGATAGCATGGTATGGGGCGTGTGGAGGGGAGGGGCGGTGGAAAGATAGCATGGTATGGGGCGTGTGGAGGAAGGGGCGGTGGAAAGATAGCATGGTATGGGGCGTGTGGAGGAAGGACGGTGGAAAGATAGCATGGTATGTGGCGTGTGGAGGAAGGACGGTGGGAAAGATAGCATGGTATGGGGCGTGTGGAGGGAGGGCGGTGGAAAGATAGCATGGTATGGGGCGTGTGGAGGGAGGGGCGGTGGAAAGATAGCATGGTATGGGGCGTGTGGAGGAAGGGCGGTGGAAATATAGCATGGTATGGGGCGTGTGGAGGGAGGGCGGTGGAAAGAGCATGGTATGGGGCGTGTGGAGGGAGGGCGGTGGAAAGATAGCATGGTATGGTGCGTGTGGAGGAAGGACGGTGGAAAGATAGCATGGTATGGGGCGTGTGAGGAAGGATGGTGGAAAGATAGCATGATATGGGGCGTGTGGAGGGAGGGCGGTGGAAAGATAGCATGTATGGGGCGTGTGGAGGAAGGGCGGTGGAAAGAGCATGGTATGGGGGCGTGTGGAGGGAGGGCGTTGGAAAGATAGCATGGGTATGGGGCGTGTGGAGGGAGGGGCGGTGGAAAGATAGCATGGTATGGGGCGTGGTGGAGGGAGGGGCGGTTGAAAGATAGCATGGTATGGGTCGTGTGGAAGAAGGGCCGTGGAAAGATAGCATGGTATGCGGCGTTGTGGAGGAAGTGCGGTGGAAAGAGCATGGTATTGGGGCGTGTGGAGGAAGGACTGTGGAAAGATAGCATGGTATGGGGCGTGTGGAGGGAGGGGCGGTGGAAAGATAGCATGGTATGGGGCGTGTGGAGGGAGGGCGGTGGAAAGATAGCATGGTATGGGGCGTGTGGAGGGAGGGGCGGTGGAAAGATAGTCTGGTATGGGGCGCGTGGAGGGAGGGGCGATGAGGATGAGCGCTGTGGGGCTGGGATGCTGGAGATGAGTTAACGCCGTGTCGGTGTGGCGAGGTGGGATTACTGTGAGAGACGGTGAGGGCGGTGCGCAGTATTAAACCTGAACCCCTCTCTCCCTTTTCTGACCCCACTCTCTTTTCCCTACTTCCCCTTCTCCTACCTCCCTCCGCATCTGCCAGCTCGTCTCCTCTCTCGCTCCCTCCCCTGTCCCTCCCTCACATTATTTCCCCTACTCTCCCGCTGTCCCGTTCTTTGCGCCCTCTCTCATTGTCTCCTCTCCCTCTCCCATCTCTCATCCATCATAGTACCGTCTCTGGCACTCTCGGTATCCCTCTCGCACTCTTCCGCTCTCTCGCTGCTCACTCTCATGCCCTCCCCTCGTCCACCAAACCTCCCCCTCTGCCCACGTCCCTCTGTCCCTAAGGTAACCGCTCATCTCACCTCCACGCCTTCCCCTCCTCTCTATCGACACCTCTTTCTCGCTCCCTGACTGGCTCCCATTCGCTCTTTCCCCTCCCTCTGAAATTATGTTTCTCACTTCCCTATCCCTCTCTCACCTTTTCTGCCCTCCTTTCCTCTCCCTTTTCATTCCCCTTTCATTCATCTCTCACACTTTTCACTCTGATCTCCCCAGACAGTCTCCCCTTCTCCCCCTCCCACTATCTCCCCAGTTCTAGCATTTTCATACATAATGCCCGCATCACTCATTCACCTCTGTGTCCATCGTTAGCCGTTTTCTCTGCCTCCACGTCTCAGTCAACTCCCCCTTTCTCCTTCACTCTCTCTCTCGCTGTCTCACCCCTTTTCTCCCCCTCACATCCCTCTCTCTTCCCTCACCCCCTCGCTCCTCTCTCTCTCCCCGACTCCCTGCCCCTTTCACTACCGCCCTCACGCTCTTCCTAAGCTGCCTGTCCGACTCTCTCTCCCAGACGTTCTGAACTCCACCTACTCAGATCTGAACTTACGGACAGTGGAACCCCGCATCGATGAGGCCGACGATCCTTCCATTTCCTGCAGACACAGCAGGCTTCAAACCACTGCACCGACAGGTCAGAGTACACAATGGTGACGTCATTCTGGCGTGTTCACGTGCCTCTGCCTCGACCACTTCCTCTGTCAATTCGTCCCATAGACTGACCACCATTTGGGTAACAGAAGGTTGTCATTCCGCTCCGTAATTAAACCCCTTTCCCCTCTCACCTTACACCTGTGCGCTCAGGTCCTGGATTCTCCAAGTCTAGGGGAAAATAACTGTACGTATTCACCGCTTCTGATTTTATACGTCTCTGTAAGGTTACCACTATGCTCCAAGAATTAATCCCACGATCTACCCCGTCGTGGCCCCTTGCGCCTTATCGTCGAGATGCACTGCCCTCTCTCTGTAACTGTGACACTGTACTCTGCATTTCTGTGCTTGTTTTGGGTTGTTCTACTCCTATGAAGTGACCTGTATCTACGGATGTGAATGGGACCTCTCCTGTCTATGTTTTATATAGAAACATGGAAAACATGCAACAGAATACAGGCCCTTCAGCCCACAAAGCTGTGCACAACTTGCCCCCACCTAGGCTTTACCGATTGCCCTCTATTGTTCTAAGCTCAATAGAACCAGAGAACATGAGAACATTGCAGCACAGAAACAGGCCCTTTGGCCCTTATTGGCTGAGCCGAACCATTGTTCTGCCTACTCCCACTGATCTGTACCTGGCCCATATCCCTCCAATACACCTTTCATCCATGTACCTGTTCAAGTTTTTCTTAAATGTGAAAAGTGAGTCCACATGTACCACTTCATCTGGCAGCTCATTCCACACTCCCAGCATTCTCTATATGAAGAAGCCCCCCACCACGTTCCCTTTAAACATTTCTCTCTTCACCTTTAACTCATGTCCTCCAGTTTTCTTCTCCCCTGCCCTCAGTGGAAAAATCCTGCTTGCATTCACTCTATCTATACCCATCATAATTTTATACAGCTCTAGAAAATCACCTCTCATTCTTCTACGCTCCAGGGAATAAAACCCTGACCTATTCAACCTTTCTCTGTAACTCAGTTTATCAAGTCCGGGCAACCTTGCAAACCTTCTCTGCACTCCTTCTACCTTCTTAATATCCTTCCTGTAATTCGGTGACCAAAACTGCACCCAACACTCCAAATTCAGCCTCACCAATGCCTTATACAAAGTCACTATAACATTCCAGCTGTTATGCTCAATATTTTGATTTGTAGCCATCCAGGAGTCTCTTAAAAACCCTGTCGTATCTACCTGCACCATCGTCGCCGACCGCCCATTCCACGCACTCACCGCTCTCTGCATAAAAAATACCCCTGACATCTACCCTGTACCTGCTTCCAATAACCTTAAAGCTATGCTGTCTCGTGTTAGCCTTTGACTACCCGTACGATCAATGACTCTCATTATCTTGTACACGTCTTTCAAGTCACCTCGCATCCACAGCTTGGAGTTCCCGTCGTTAAAGACGAATTCTTCGAGTGAGTCTGGCAAGTAAGAAAGGCCTAGTTCCTTTCCTATCCCGTGCCTCCATCGGGCAAGCCTAGCCGGACTGCCGTTGCCCGGCGGGTGGTGATGCACCTTTCCATCCCTTGCTGCCGACAGATTTGCCCCGCAACCTACACAGGTGCCCGGCGACCAACGCAGGCCCACGTTTTCCTGCCTAGGAGCTATGTGGCCAGCCCAGACGTCACTGCCCCTACCTATTGCTCGCTGCTGACAGGTTTGCCCCGCAACCTACCCAGATGCCCCGCGACCAACACAGGCCCCCGTTTTCCTACCTGAGAGGTCCGCGCCTGCCTTGGAGTTACGCGGACCGCCACGAGATCTCTGCCCCTACCTATCCCTCGCTGCCGAAGTGTTGTGACCCGCAACCTACCCAGGTGCCCCGCGACATGCTCAGGCACTCGTGTTCCTGCCTGGGAGGTCCGGGCCCTGCTCAGGAAGGATGCGGCCCGCCCAGGAAGGATGCGGCCCGCCCAGGAGGGATGCGGCCCGCCCAGTGAACTCCCAGACTCTGCCTGAACTCCAAGATCCTGTCTTGCCAGAAATCCGGGATCCTGCTTGCCTGAACTCCAGGATCCTGTTTGCCTGATCCCTACAACTCTCCTGGAAGCACAGAATCGCCTTGATCGTCACGTCCCTCACGCACACCACGGTCACCACATCTTGTCTATCGTTTGGATGTTCCCGCCATGCCGCTAGTACTTCAGTGGCAGCGTCCTGCACTTGGGTCCAGCCTCCTGTCCCCTTATGACACAGACACCTATCAGCCTTTGCCAAGCCAAGGAATTTGGACTCGGCGATGACAGCTGAAAGTCGATGAGATTGAGAGAGGGAGCTGGTTGTCGTGGTGGAAGGAGAGAGCGCGGATTGTGTGTGGGAGGCAGTCACAATGGCGGACACGGCTGAATTCACACACACGCTGAATGGTCTCATTACAGGTGCGCAGAAACAGGAGCCGAAACTGAACATCGGAAATAGAGCGGACCGTAAGATCTGCCTGCTTGGCCTAGTCACCTTCAGCTTCGGCGCGATAGTGGCCGGGCTCGCGGTCTATGGTGAGTCGAACGGACTGCGGGTGGAATCAGGCCTTGCACAAACAGAGTGGAGTGAAGTGTTAGCCTAAAAGCTCAGCGTGACACCGACACGCCCCTCATGGTGACACCGACACACTTTCGCCGTGACACCGACACGCCCCTCACTGTGACACAGACGTGACCCACCATGTAGCATAGATAAGACCCTTACCGTTACAATGTCAGTACTATCACACAGTGCACGACAATACACGTTGAAGTGACACACCTTTTAATGTGACACCGATTCTCCTCTTACCATGACATCGACACTGCCGTTTACCATGATCGCTACACTCCACACACTGTGACACCGCCACACCACTCACCTGGCGCCGACACTCCCCACACTGTGACACAGACTCACCCCACACCGTGTCACTGACACACCCGTTACTATCACTCTCAGTATCACTGTCTCGTCAGTCTCTGATCACCTCCGAACGAAACTACCGGAGACTTTGGGAACAACATAAGGAGATGAACAGGACCAAGCGCCAATGTCAACAGCATGTCCATGAGTTGAACTCAACCCTTGAATCCAGGGCATCCGAGAATTCCCTCCTGAATCTCTCTCAGAGAATCTGTCTGAATAATCTTTCCGCTATGACCAACAACCTCACTATCCTCGAAAACAACAATTCCGTCCTCAACTCGGATCTCTCGGAGCTGAATCGAACGCACAACGATCTCCATCATCAGTTCAATCAGCTCGAAATGAAGTACAGAAACATCACCGAAAACAAAGCACAGATTTGCCGATATCTTACGAGGAGAAGAGGTGAGACGACATCCCCCGTTTCAAAAGGTCCACATAACAGAGGGGGTGAGAGACGCGGAGGGAGGGGATGGGGAGTTTCACTCCAACACTTACCCCAGGACTTTGTGATAAGAAGGTGTGGCGGGAGTTTCATTCTTTGTCTGATCCTGGGACAGTGAGATGGGAAGATGTGGAGTGAGCTTCACTCTGTGTCTGACCCCGGGAGCGTGTGATATGACGGTGTGGAGGGAGATTCACTCTGTGTCTGTCTCAGGGAGGGTGTGATCGGACTGTGTGGAGGGAGATTCATTCTGTGTCTGACCCCTGGAGTGTGTGATGGGACGGTGTGGATGGAGATTCACCCTGCGCCTGAACCCTGGTATGTCTGCGGGGACAGTGTGGAGGGAGCTTCACTCTATTTCTGACCCCGGAGTGTGTGATGGGACGGTGTGGAGGGAGACTCACTGTGTCTGATCCCGAGAGTGTGTGATGGGACGGTATGGAGGGACATTCCCTCTGTGTCTGATCCCGGGAGCATGTGTTGGGACGGTATGAAAGCAGCGACACCTGCTGTCTGAATCCGGGATGGGGCGTTGTGCAGGGAGGTTCATTTTTTTCCAGATACTAGTCGGTGCAATGGGAGATATGGAGAGAGATTCACTGTTTTTATGTTCCTGATTTGCAGAGCAAACATGTCCTAAGAACTGGATCGAAAACGAAGATCGTTGTTATTTGATATCCACGTTGGAGACATCTTATAATGGAGCGAGGGTACAGTGTGCAAACTTTGATGCAAGACTTCTCGAAATAAATTCAAACCAGGAAGATGTAAGTGACTCCCGAGGTCTAACATTGATTGAATCATTCCACACCGTCCGGTCACACGCTCCCGGCGTCCGACACAGAGTGATTC
This sequence comes from Hypanus sabinus, assembly GCF_030144855.1. NCBI lineage: Eukaryota > Metazoa > Chordata > Chondrichthyes > Myliobatiformes > Dasyatidae > Hypanus > Hypanus sabinus. Next base: position 30,428 of record NW_026780314.1, on the reverse strand, counting down.
TCCATCCAATCTTTCCCATCACACACTCCCGGGATTAGACACAGTGAAGCTCCCTCCGCACCGTCCCATCACACAGTACCGGGGTCAGAGAAAGAGGAAAGCTCCCTCCACACCGTTGCATCACACACTCCCGTGGTCAGACACAGAGTGAATCTCCCTCAGCACCGTCCCATCACACACTCACGGGGTCAGACAGAGAGTGAATCTCCCGCCACACCGTCCCATCACACAGTACCGGGGTCAGAGATAGAGTAGATCTCCCTCCACGCTGTCCCATCACATACTCCCGTGGTCAGACACACAGAGTGACTCTCCCTCCACACCGTCCCATCACACACTCCCGGGGTCAGACACAGAGTGAATCTCCCTCCACACCGTCCCATCACACACTCCGGGGGTCAGGCACAGAGTGAATATCCCTCCACACAGTCCCATCACACACTCCCGGGGTCAGACACAGAGTGAATATCCCTCCACACCGTCCCATCACACACTCCCGGGGTCAGACACAGTGTGAATATCCCTCCACACCGTCCCATCACACACTCCCGGGATCAGACACATAGTGAATTTGTCTCCACGCCATCCGATCACACAATACCGGGGTCAGAATCTGAGGGAATCTTCCTCCACACCATCCCATCACACACTCCCGGGTTCAGACATAAAGCTCCCTCCACAGTGTGCTATCACACACTCCTGGGATCAGACACTGGGTGATTTCTTCTGTGTCCCATCTCTTCAGACTTGGAGAGAGGCTCAATGTAACGCTCAGATTCCACCGGCATGCGTTTGTCCGAGGGTCGGAGGGCGATACTGCCTCCGGCCCGGCCAAGCTGAGAAATCTCGTTTTCCCGGTTACAAATCAATCCCACTAGTACAGAAAACAAAGAGAAAAAGGGCCCATTTTAACGAAACAGTCTAATGCGCTCCTTGGGGCTCACTGTTTTCCCGTCCGTCCGTTCTCCATCGATTTCCCCCGGGCGTGGTCGACTTCCGACCCCATTCCCAGTCCGCTCAGGCCTGCAGTCTACGATTACCCCGTTCTGGCATCTTCTCTCTCCATCTGCCGAACAAATACACGCGAGTCCCTCGCTCTCGGGCTCACAGGAAAGAAAACCCCTCCCATCATGGGACGCCACCCATTGCAAAGCCCCCGTTATCTCTCGTCATAACACAAACACGCTGCTGCTACAGAGAAACCATTACATTAGCAGTGAAACATTTCCCAGGGCGTTAATGCACATTAATCGCAGGGATTTACTTTCACAGGAATTTGTTTCCATCTTTGTCGGCGAAGAATCCAAAACTTACTGGATTGGAAAATGTGGAGACGGGTGAGGTTGGGAGTGTTACGTTTCCGTGGTGTGGGATTGGCATGAGGCTGTGGGGAAAGTTTTTGGGAATGGGTTAATTTTGGAGACGGACAGCGGGCCGTGGGGGAGACTGGGACAGTGGGATTAGCTTGTTGAAGGATGCAGGGTTGTTTGGATTTATTTGGGAACTACTGGCGGTATCATGGGATTAGTTTAGAGGCTGACTAGGGGCTGTGGGGAGAGCGCAGTATTTTTAGATTAGTTCAGAGGCTGAGTAGGGGCTGTGGGGAGAGCGCAGTTTCATGAGGTTAGTTCAGAGGCTGAGTAGGGGCTGTGGGGAGAGCGCAGTTTCATGAGGTTAGTTCAGAGGCTGAGTAGGGGCTGTGGGGAGAGCGCGGAATCGAGATTAGTTCAGAGGCTGAGTAGGGGCTGTGGGGAGAGCGCAGTTTCATGAGGTTAGTTCAGAGGCTGACTGGGGCAGTGGGGAGAGCGCAGTTTCATGAGGTTAGTTCAGAGGCTGAGTAGGGGCGGTGGGGAGAGCGCGGAATCGAGATTAGTTCAGAGGCTGAGTAGGGGCTGTGGGGAGAGCGCAGTTTCATGAGGTTAGTTCAGAGGCTGAGTAGGGGCTGTGGGGAGAGCGCAGTTTCATGAGGTTAGTTCAGAGGCTGACTGGGGCAGTGGGGAGAGCGCGGTATCGAGATTAGTTTAGAGGCTAACTAGGGGCTGTGGGGAGAGGGCGGTATCATGAGGTTAGTTCAGAGGCTGACTAGTGGCTGTGGGGAGAGCGCAGATTACTAAGATTAGTTTGGCGACGGTCTCCGGTTTGCTGGATCTTTTTTGACTCTATTGGAATTGTCTAACTCTCTTTGACAGGAATGTGACCTCTTTTCTTCTGTACAAGATGTACTATAAATGGCACACTTGCAGAGAGTGCAACTTGCACTCACGGGGTTACAGTTGTAACAGTACACACAGATTCATCTGTGAGAAGTCGGCACATTTGTACGTGGATATTTCTGAAAAGATCCAAGGTCTCTGTCAACAGCCTGTCGGGTCGACTTCAATCAAGTGACTTCACCCCACTTCTCCCCATTCAACTTACCGCACTGTTACTTCCACATCCTTTCATCCCCTCCCCTCCTCTCTTCCCCTCGTTCCAAGCCCAGAATCCTCCACTGCTCTCCCTCTCCCCGCTGATCCACACCTCACCACTCTGCCACTCTCTCCCGGCTCCCCCCATTTTCCCCTTTCTATTCCATTTCTCTTTTTCCCCTCAGTCTCTCAAACTTACTCCCTTTCCACCAACCCCTCCTCCTTTGACACCATTCTCTGTATCTCCCCTCTCCGTACTTTCCACACACACTCACCACACTGTCTCTCAGTTCCCCATCCCAGACTGCGACTCTCCTGTCTCATACCCACTCTCCAAGGAATGCAGACACATATTCTTGCCTTCTCCCCAGAACTCAGACACTCAAATCCCGGCAACATTATCGTACATCTCCTCCAGCACTCTTTCCATCTCAGTGGCATCTTTCCTACATGAGGGCGACGAGAACCGAACACCGCCCTCCGTGTGCGGCCTCAACCGACGCTTTGTACAACTTCAACGTGACCTCGGCATGGCGCAATGATGCAAAATTAGCATAAATTTGGAGAATTAATAAAAACTGCAACAAAGGTGAATACCGAGGGAGTGTATACGTGTTCAGGGAGCGTTCGCAAACTGATGGCGGAGGGGACGCAACTGGTTGTAAATTGATGAGTTTACAGCCGCCTGTACACCCTCTCCGATGGTACCGATGAGCACAGGGCATTTCCCGGATGGAGAGGTTCCTCGCTGATGGATGTGGTATTCCCGAGGCATTCCTTCTTGAACATGTCCTCGATGGAGGGGAGGTTTGTACCCGTGATGGGGTTGGCTGAGCCTAGAACCCTCTGCAGCCTCTGGCGACCCTCGTGTTGCAGCCTCCACACCAGGCGGCGATGAGACAAGTCAGAACGCTCCCCACAGGACATCCGGAGAAATTCGCGAGTCTTCAATGAGAGACTACATCCCCTAATACTCCTAACCTTGCAATCTCTTCTGTACCGAGAGAGGTATGGATGGTGGGGAAGACAGGGACCGAGTAGAGTCTAGAATACACTCCGGCTCAGACTGGAATTAAACAAGAGCACAGTGATGAAATCCAAAGATAAAGTCACAAGCAGCAGTACAAGAAATGGATCCCGTACGGTTGAGCACTGAGTGCTCGGCGCGAGGCCGTTACCGCCAGACATTCCATGAAGGAAAACTGGCCGACAATAATTGGCAGTCGAAGTCTTAAAGGGAAAATGACAGCGAACTACTCTCCGAGGAATGGGAGTGTTGAAACCTGGGTGCCTGAGGCTGTTTTTTCAGGAACATGACACGTTCTTCGTGTCACATGAATGTGTTATTCCCAGTATAGACCCTCTGAGATGCTGATACCCAGTATCCCAGGAACTTCAAATACCTTCATACCACAGTGTGGTAGAATTAAGCCATTTGCTTCATCGGGTCGGTCCACCATTTGATCATGGCTGCTCAACCCTTTTTCCCAATGTCCAGCCTTCGCTCCGTTCTCTCCATGCTCTGTCTGGTCTGGAATCAATGACTCTCTGTCCAGTAGCTTCTCGTCCACGGCCACCTGTAAAAACGAATTCCACAGCTTCACCCGTCTCCGGCAAAATAGATTCCTCCCAATCTCTGTTGTGAATTGACATCCCTCTATCCTGTGGCCGTCAAAGGTATGTTTGTAGAAACGATGGGTGCAACATTTCATGAAAAGAACACCTCTCTAACTGTTAAACACGGGGGTGGATCGATCATGCTTTGGGCTTGTTTTGCAGCAAGTGGCAACGGGGAAAATTTCACTGGTAGACGGAAGAATGCATTCAATTAAATACCAGCGAATTCTGGAAGGAAACATCACACCGTCTGTAAAAATGCTGAAGATGAAAAGAGGACGGCTTCAGCAACAGGATAATAATCTGAAACACACCCTAAACTCAAACTCCACAACGGTCTACTTCAAGAGGCGCAAACTGAATGTTTTGCCATGGCCTTCACTGTCCCCCGACCTGAGCATTATCGAAAATCTGTGGATAGATCTCAAAAGAGCAGTGCATGCAAGACGGGCAAAGAATCTCGCAGAACTAGAAAACCTTTGCAAGGAAGAATGGGTGAAAATTCCCCGAAATAAGAATTGAAAGACCCTTAGCTGGCTACAGAAAGCGTTTAAAAGATGTTCCACTTGCCAAAGTGGGCGTTACTAAGTATTGACCATGCAGGGTACCCAAAAAATTGCTTCGGGCGCTTTTACTTTTTTGTTATTTTGAAACTGTAGAAGATGGAAAATAAAAAAAAAGGCAATCTTGCTTAAAATATTAAAGAAATGGGTCATCTTTAACGTTAGCCCTTTTGCAATTCTGGTCCTTTTTTACTCGCTTATCTATTCAAAGTCACAAAAACTTTGACCAGGGGTGCCCAAACATTTGCATATCACTGTCAGGGCAAACTGTTGGTAGGTTTGTTTTCAGTTTATTTATCGTTTATAATTGCACAGTTAGAACAGTAGGCATGCCGGGCAGGAGAGTTGAATGCTCCTCTTGCAGGATCTGTGACGCAGGGAGACCTCCAGTGTCTCTGACAACCTCGCCTCTGATAATTGCATCCGGATGCAGATTCCAACACTCGGATTTATGGAGTTGGAACTGATACTGGATGAACTCAGGGTCATTTGGGGAAGTGGGGGGGGGGGGGGGTCGGGAGACATAGTGTGAGGAAGTTCGACGCCATTTGCAGTTCACAGGAAACTGGGTGACAGTCAGGAGTTTGAATGGTGTTAACCAGCTATACCCACTGTAGAGTACCCCTGTGTCCAACTGGCTTAATAACAGGTTTAACACTTTCTATAAGTCTGGGTGGGGGAGATGCGTGGAAATGACCGAGAAGAGGAAAGTGTCACAGTTCCGGTCTCTGGCACCGAGTTTGTCTCTGTGGTTAAGAAGGGACGGCGAGATGAAACAAGCGGTGGTTATCGGCGATTCCTGGTTTGGGGAACATAAAACTGGCTTTCTGTGCAGGATAGAGATTCCTGCCTCCCGCGACCTCTCGGAGTGGGTCCTCAACGATGTCAAATGGGAGGCTGAGCGGCCGAGTTCTGCACGGGCTGGTGTCGCCAGAAATAGGAGGGTAATAGAGATCAACACGTGGCTAAGGAGTTGGGGTGGGAATGAGGGCTTCAGATAGTTGGATCACTGGGGCTTCTAAGGAAGGTGAGAATTGTGCATAAGAGAGCGTTTCAATCCAATCCGAGTTTAATTGTCATTCAACCATGCATCAATAAAAATGCATCAGGTAAAATGGAAAGCACACGGTGAATATCAGTATTTATACGATCACACAATTTCGACTGTATTCACATATATACACACAGTTATGCAGATCTGCAGTCGTCCATAACAGAGCTTGTCTTCTGCAGAACGAACACTTGGGGGCAGCAGAGACTGCTGCCTGGAGGCCGCAAAACACCGCTCCGCGATTCCCCTCTCCTTCATTTTCTCCGCCAGCGAGCAACTCTCCCAGTTTACACCTGAACCGAAGTAGAAGTAATATCCCAGCGTGAGTTTAGACATTAGAAAGGGGGAGTGGCGGGGTTTATACTGGAGTAAGGTTTAGGAACAGGAATCCCTTAACAGACAGTGGAGTGGTTGCTGGTACAGATGTTGTCCAGACGTCAGACAAAGTCAGGAAGGAAAAGGTTGATCCTGCTCGGACTCATGTTCTGAGATGCGTCCATCTCCATGCAGGAAGTATTGTACGAAATGAAGGTGAGCTCAGGGCAGGGCCGAACGCCTTGCAGCATGATATTATAGGAATTAGTGAGAGTTGTTTGCGGGAATGGCAGGACCGTTAGTTCATCATTCCCGGGATGTTCTGTTTTAAACGTACTAATACGGGGATAATTCAAGGGCTACGGTTTTATTGAACTAGTCGTTGAATATATCACGGTAATGGTCAGTTAGGACAGAAAGGAGAACTCGTCCACATGAGGACTTAAGTGTGGAGCTGACGAATAAAAAGGAATGAACTCGTTCATGGGGCATCAGTCCTGGGAGTTTAGAGGAACAAACCTGCAAGAGGTCGCAGACTGTTGCAAGAAGCATATCGCTGTGATCTTGGGTGATTTTAGCAGGTATTGACTGTGAGTCCCATACTGTGAAAGGGCCAGTGGGATAGTTTGTCAAGCGTTTACAAGAAAGTTGCCCGAATCAGTACGTATAAAGTCCCATCGAGGGAGTGCAATACTTGATCTCCTACTGCGGAATGGGACAAGGCAAGGGACAAATGTTTGTGTCGGGGACCACTTTGCATCTGGTGATGGTGATGCCATTAGGTAAAGGTCATTATGGAAAAGGATAAGTGTGACGTTGAGTTTAGTTTCCGAATTTGAGGAAGGCCAGCTTTATTGGGGCCACGAGTGATCTGCCAAGTGTGGATCCGGCCAGGCTGTTTTCTGCTGTTCATCGCAAGTTGGAGCGGAAGCGCTGTTCATCCTCAGTGAAGATTGGAAAGGACCAGACTTTGAATAGATGGAGGCGTTGAAGGAGAGAGCGACTTCAGTGAACAAGATTGGGGTGCCGAGAAATTGACCAACAAAATAAATGGGAGTTGGGACTGGGCTTGACGTTTCCGAGTTCCCTAATTCATTTCTGGTCGCCACTTTACAGGAAGAGTGTGGGTGTCTTTGGAGAGGATACAGAAGGGATTCACTAGGATGCTGCCACGAATCGAGAGCATAATCTGTAAGCAGAGATCTCAATTATTTTGCTTCTTTGCTCTGGAGCGGCGAAGGCTGAGATGCGTCAGAACAGCATGCGGAATGAGAAATGCATGAGCATGCTCATGGGGCTACATTACAGGCCAGCCAGCAATCCACTCGGAGAGAGTTTGATGATGTGATCGTGAAGGGAGGATCTGAAGCCAATGTCGGAAACGCGAGTGTGTGATTTGACGGGGAAGAGGGAGCTTCACTCTCTGTCTGTACAAGGGAACTTATACAGATTAAAGAGGAGTAGGTGCTTTCTGTCTTGAGGCAAATCAGAGCAGATAAATCCCCAGAACCTGACAGGGTATTCCTTCGGACCTTGAGGGAGACGAGTGTTGAAATTGCAGGGGCCCTGGCAGAAATATTTGAAATGTCAATATCCACGGGTCAGGTGCCGGAGGATTGGAGGATAGCTCATGCAGTTCCATTGTTTAAAAAAAGCTCGAAATATAACCCGAGAAATTATAGGCCGGTAAGTTTGACATCGGTAGTAGGTAAATTTTTTGAATGAGTGCTAAGAGATAGGATCTACATGTATTTCAATAGACATGTGCATATTAGAAACAGTCAGCATGGCTTTGTGCGTGGTAGATCATGCTTAACCAATCTATTAGAGTTTTTCGTGGAAGTTACCTGAAAAGTGGATGAAGGGAAGGCAGTGGATATTGTATACAAGAACTTCAGTAAGGCCGTTGAAAAGATCCCGCATGGGAGGTTAGTTAGGAAGATTCAATCGCTAGGGATACAGGGAGAGGTAGTAAATTAGATTAGACATTGGCTCAGTGGAAGAAGCCAGAGAGTGGTAGTGGAGGATTGCTACTCTGAGTGGAGGTCTGTGACTAGTGGTGTACCACAGGGATCAGTGCTGGTTCCATTGTTATTTGTTATATATATCAATGATCTGGATGATAATGTGGCAAACTGGATCAGCAAAGTTGCTTATGATACAAAGATTGGAGGTATAGTGGACAGTGAAGAAGGTTTTCAAAGATTCCATAGAGATTGAAGCGAGTTAGAAGAGAGGGCTGACAGAGGGCAGATGGAGTTTAATGCTGATAAGTGTGGGGTGTTACATTTTGGTGGGACTAATCAAAATAGGACATATATGGTAAATTGGAAGGCATTGAGGAATGCGGTTGAACAGAGTGATCTAAGAATAATGGTGCATAGTTCCCTGAAGTTGGAATCTCATGTGGATAGGGTGGTGAAGAATACTTTTGGTATGCTGGCCTTTATAAATCAGAGCATTGAGTTTAGGAGTTGGGATGTAATGTTAAAATTGTACAATGCCTTGGTTAGGTCAAATTTGGAGTAGTGTGTACAGTTCTGTTCACCGTATTATAGGAAAGATGTCAAGAAAATAGAGAGAGTACACAGGAGATTTAGCAGAATGTTACCTGGCTTTCAGCACCAAAGTCACAGAGAAAGGCTGAACAAGTTACGTCTTTATTCTTTGGAGGGTAGAAGGTTGAGTGGGGAGATGATAGACGCATTTAAAATTGTGAGTGGGATAGATATGTTGATGCGGATAGGCTTTTTCAATTGAAAGTAGGGGAGATTCAAACAAGGGGACATTAGTTGAAAGTTAGGGGGCAAAAGTGTAGGGGCAACAAGAGGGGTAATTTCTATACTGAGAGAGTGGTAGCTGTGTGGAACGAGCTTCCAGTAGAAATGGTATAGGCAGGTTCGATATCGTCATTTAAAGAAATGACAATATGGACAGGAAAGAAATGGAGGGTAATGGGCTGAGTGCAGGTCGGTGGGACTAGGTGGGGGTAGAAGGGTGAGTAGGCAAGTTTGCAGACTGCACAAAATTTGATAGTGTAGTCGATAGTGCAGAGGATTTCCGAAGATTGCAGAGAGACTTTGCTAGGATGCAGAGGTTGGTTGTGAATTGGCAGACAGAGTTCAACGCGGTTCATCAAGTCTGAGGTTGTGCATTTTGGAAGTACGAACCCCAAGGCAGAGTACAAAGTAAATGGCACGACACTTGGGAGTGTGGAGAAGCAGAGGGATCTGGGAGTGCATGTCCAGAGATACATGAAAGTTGCTTCACGTGTAGATAGTGTAGTTAAGGCAGCCAATGGAGTGTTAGTTTTCATAAGACGAGGGGCAGAGTTTACTAGTCGCGGTTTATTGATGCAGCTCTGTAAAACACAGATTATCCCACCCTTGGAGTATTGTGTCCAGTTCTCGTCGCCTCACTAGAGGATGGATGTGGGAGCATTGAAAACTGTGCAAAGGAGATTGACCAGGATGCTGCCTGGTTTCGAGAGTATGTATTATGATCAGAGGTTAAGGGAGCTAGGGCTTTACTCTCTGGTCAGAACTAGGATGAAGGAGCCATGTTAGAGGATATTAAGAGGAAAAGATAGAGTGGACAGCCAGCGCCTCTTCCACAGGACACCACTGCTCAATACAAGAGGGGATGGCTTTAAGGTAAGGGGAGCAAAGTTCAAGGGGATATTCGAGGAGAGTTTTTCACTCAGACTGTGGAACGCACTGCCTGAGTCAGTGGTGGACAACGGGACAGGTTTATGGGGAATTTAAGGTGGTGTTTTATAGGGGAGCAGGGTATAAGGGTCGGCACAACATTGTGGGCCGATGGGCCAGTACTGTGCTGTATCGTTTTCTGTTCTATGTTCTATACCGTTCAATCAGAGACTCCCGGGGTCAGACACGTGGTCAACTCCTTGCACAACGTTGGAGTTACTGCTGCTCAATTCCACCGGATATCGATCTCTCGCTTCTCAGCTTCTCCACTTCTCTGTGTGTACAGGCCGGTTGTGCATTTTGGAAGGAGAAACTCCAGGGCAGAGTACAAAGTAAATGGCAGGATACGTGGTAGTGGGGAGGAGCAGAGGGACCTGGGGGTACACGTCCAGAGATCCGTAAAATTTGCCTCACAGTAGACAGGGTAGTTACGAAATCCAGTGGAGTGTTAGCTTTCAAAAGTCGGGGGGTAGAGTTTAATAGTCGCGGGTAATGATGCAGCTCTTTAAAACGCTGGTAGGGCTATTCTTGGATTACTGTGTCCAATTCTGTTCGCTTCCCTATAGGGAGGATGTAGAAGCATTGGAAAGGGTACAGAGGACATTTGCCGGTATGCTGGATGTATGCTGGAAAAACAGACAGTAGTTAAATTTGAGAGACTACTAGACAGCTGTATGGAGGAATTTACATTGCGGGTTTATATGGGAGGCAGGGCATAACGGTCGGCACAACGTTGTTTTCTGTTCTATGTTCTATACCAGCCCATCACACACTCTCGTGGTCAGACATATTTTCAAGCCCCTTGCACACCGTTGGTGTTAATTCGGCGCATTTCCACCAGATATCGATCTCTCGGTTCTCAGTTTCTCTACGTCTCTGTGCATAGAGTCCGGTTGTGTGGTTTCACACCATTTCCTCCCAGTGTCCCAGTGACTGCAAACTCACCACCTGTCCACAGCACTCTCTCCACTCCCCCTCCCTCCTCTGTTCTACCTCTGGTCTCACACACATTTAGTATCGCTGAGACAGACACACTGTTGGAGACGACAGGAACCCTGAAAAACTGGTGAGTGGTGAGAGGGGAGTTATGGAGTGAAGATGGAGTTTCGCTCTGTTTCTCAATCCATCTGTGAGGCGGCAGATTCACTCTGTGTCTGACCCCGGGAGTGTTTGATGGGACCGTGTAGAGGAATAATCTCTCTGTGTCTGACCCCGGGAGTGTTTGATGGGACGGTGTGGAGGGAGATTCACTCTGTGTCTGACCCCGGGAGTGTGTGCGGGGACGGTGTGGAGGGAGATTCACTCTGTGTCTGACCCCGGGAGTGTGTGACGGGACGGTGTGAAGGGAGCTTTGCTCAGGGTCTGACACCGAAATTGTGTGATCGAACGGTGAGGAGGAAGCTTCACCCTGTGTCTGACCCCGGGAGTGTGTGACGGGGCGCTGTGGACGGAGCTTTGCTCAGGGTCTGACACCGAAATTGTGTGATAGAACGGTGAGGAGGAAGCTTCACCCTGTGTCTGACCCCGGGAGTGTGTGACGGGACGGTGAGGAGGGAGATTCACTCTGTGTCTGACCCCGGGAGTGTGTGATGGGACTGTGTGGATGGAGCTTCACCCTGTGTCTGACCCCGGGAGTGTGTGACGGGACGGTGAGGAGGAAGCTTCACCCTGTGTCTCGTCATTCTCTGTCTTAACCCAGGAGTCACAATCACAGCTTGCTGGTTCTATTTTTCAGAACAGACGATGGGCGAAGCAACATTGTTCTAACTCTGTTTAAAATCGTCTTGAAATAAATTTAAAAGAGGAGATGTGTGAGATATCCACACCAGAGTGAATCTCCCTCCACTGAATCCCATTGCATAGACCGGGGGTCAGACACATAGAGAATCTCCTTCCATACCGTCCTGTCACATTTTCTAGGGGTCAGTCACAGATTGAATCTCCCTCCACACCGTCCCGTCACACACTCCCGTGGTCAGACACATAGAGAATCTTCCTCCATACCGTCCCATCGAACATCCTCGAGTCAGACGCAGAGTGAATCTCCCTCCGCACCGTCCCATCACACACTTCCGGGGTCAGACACAGAGTGCATCTCCCTCTACACCGTCCCATCACACACTTCCGGGGTCAGGCACATAGGGAATATCCCTCCACACCATCCTATCACATTCTGTTGGTGTCAGTCACAGATCGACTCTCCCTCCACAACGTCCCGTCACACACTCCCGGGTTTAGATACGGAGTGAATCTCCCACCCCGCCGTCCCATCACACATCCTGCAGTCAGACACAGAGTAAAACGCCCTCCACACCGTCCCATCACACATCCTGGAGTCAGACATACAGTAAAGCGCCCTCCACAACGTTGGTATTATTTCTGCTGACTTCCACGGATATCGATCTGTCCGTTGTCTTCTGGTCTGCCTCTCTGTTTGTACAGGCCAGTCATGAACAAACACGACAATGTGTTTTGGGTGAGTGTTTCAGGAATTTTTCTTTAAGACTGCCCACAGGAGTATTTGATGGGAGAGTGTAGATGGAGCTTCACTCTGTCTCTGAACCGCCGAGTCTGTGTGATCGGACGGTTCGGAGAGATCTTCTCTTTAGAAGTAGCGCCATGAATGTGCGATGGGCAGGTGTGAAAGGATCCCCATTCTGTGTGTGACTGCCTGCGGATGTACTGGACGGTGTGGAGAGAGATACACTGTTCATTGTTCCTGCTTTCCAGAATAGACGATGGGACGAAGCAGCAATGTTCCAACTGTCTGAAAGCGTCAGGAAAAAAACTCCAAAGAGGAAAAGGTATGTGTGATATATCCACACAAGCGTGAAGATCCCTCCAGTCCATCTCATCTCATAATTTGGGGGTCAGACAGAGTAGGTCCCTGCAGGCCGCCCCATCATGCACTCCCGGGGAGAGACACAGAAAGAATCTCCCTCCACACTGTCCCTTCACACAGTCCCGGGGTCAGACACAGAGTGTATTTCTCCCCATACCGTCCCATCACACACTCCCGGGGTCAGATACAGAGTCAATCTCCCTCCACTCCATCGCATCACACACTCCCGGCGTGAGACACCGTGTAAATCTCCCTCCACACAATTCCAACACAAACTCCCGGGATCTGACACAAAGTCAATCTCCATCCACTCCATCCCGTCACACACTCTCGGGGTCAGACGCAGAATGAATCTCCCTCCACAACGTCCCATCATACACTCCCCGTGGTCAGACAGAGTGAAGCTCCCTCTACTCCGTCCCATTTCGCAGCCCCATGGTGAGACAAAGAGTGCAGCTCCCTCTAAAGCGCCCCATTTCACACTCCGGGGCCAGAAAAGCATTGGACTTCTCTCCTTACTGTCTCATCACATAATCCCGGGGTGAAACACATGGTGAAGTTCCCTCCACAGTGTCTCATTACACACTCCCTTGTTCAGACACATGGTGAATCTCCTTGCTCAGGGCTGGTATTATTTCTTCTCATTTGCACCGGATATCGATCTCTCGGTTGTCAGCTTCTCTACGTCCCTCGTCCTCCCAGTGACTGCAAACTGAACACCCCTCCAAAGCCCTCTCTCTCCTCCCACTCCTTCCACGGTTCTACCTCTGGTCCCACACACACTTATTATCTCTGAGACAGACACGCTGTTGGAGTCTACAGGAACGATGAAGTGCTGGTGATCCGTGAGAGGGGAGAGAGGAAGTGAAGAGGGAGATTCGCTCTCTTTCTGATTCCGTTGCTGTGTTATCGGACTGTGAGGTGGCAGATTCACTCTGTGTCTGACCCCGGGACTGTGTGAGGGGATGATGTGGGGGGAGCATCACTCTGAGTCTGATCATGGGAGAGTGTGATGGGACTGTGAGGCGGCAGATTCTCTCTGTGTCTGGCCCCGGGACTGTGTGAAGGGATGATGTGGAGGGAACATCACTCTGAGTCTGATCATGGGAGAGTGTGATGGGACTGTGCGCAGAGAGCTTCACTCCGAGATCCACACGGGAGTTGTGTGATGGGATAGTCTGAAGGGAGCTACACTCTGATTCTAACCTCGGTAGTTTGAGATCGGACTGTGAGGAACCAACTGTTTTTCTGTGTCTGATACAGGGTGTGTATGTGACGGGACGGGATGCCCCATCAAACACTCCCGGAGTTAGTCACACTGACAAGCTCCCTCCACAACGTCCCATCATGCACTCCCAGGGTCAGTCTCAGAGGGAAACTCCCTGCAAGACGTCCCATCACACAATCCCTCTGACAAACACAAGATGTCCCTTGACAAGATCCCTCACGAGAAACCCATCCAGAAAGACATGAGACATTGGATAATTGGAAACTTGGCTGTTGGGATGTTTAAAAAATGGCTTAAAGGAAGAAAGTAGAGGGTTGCTGTGGAAGGAAAGTATTCTGCCTGGAGGTCGGTGACTAGGGGTGGGCCGCAGGGATCTGTCCTGGGACCCCAGCTATTTGTGATTTTTATAAATGACCTGAATGTAGAGGTGGAAGGATGAGTGAGTAAGTTTGCGGATGACAAAAGGTTGGAGGAGTTGTGGATGGAACTGCAGGTTGTCGAAAGTTACAAGAGGATATAGACATCCGCAGACTTGGGCAGAGAAATAGCAAATGGAGTTCAATCCGGACAAGGGTGTGGTGATGCACTTCGGAAGGACAAACCAGAAGACTGAGTACAGGATTAATGGTCAGTTAATTAAGAATGTGGATGAACAAAGGTTCTTTCGGGTTCAAATCCGTACATGCCTCAAGGTCGCCGCACAGGTTGATAGGGTAGTTAAGAAGTGCTAAACCAACCCTACCCCATTACCCTAAATTTTTCTTTCATCCACGTGCCTGTCCAAGAAGTTCTTAACTACCCTAATGTTTTAGCCTCCACCAAAATCCCTGGCAAGTGATTCCAGACACTCAGCACTCTCTCTGTAAAAAACTTACCCCTGATGCCTCCCCTAAGCTTCCCTCATTAATTCGGTACATATGCAGTGTTGTGTTTTCTGTTGGTTCCTTGGGAAACAGGTTCTGACTATCCACCCTATCTCTGCCTCTCATAATCTTGTAGACCTCTATCAAGTCCCCACATATTCTTCTACGCTCCAAATAGAAAACTCCCAGCTCTGCTAACCTTGCTTCATATGACTTGTTCTCAAATCCAGGCAACATCCTGGTAAATCTCCTGGACACCCTCTCCATAGCTTCCACATCCTTCCTATGGGATGCCAGAATTCATTAATAGGGGGATTGAGTTCTAGAGTACAGAGCTCATGTTGCAACTCTACAAAACACTGGAGAGATCGCACTTAGAGTATTGTCTTCAATTCTGGTCACCTCATTAAAGGTTTAGTACTTTTTTTAAGGATTAGATGGGTCGGCATAACATGGAGGGGTGAAGGTCCTTTACAGTGCTGTAGTGTTCTATGTTTCTATGTACCTCCCCCCACATTGTTCCATTACACACTCCCTGTGTCAGACATATGGTGAATCTCGCTCCACACCGTCTAATCACTCAATCCCGGGATCAGACACAGGAAGAATCTCCCTCCACATGATCCCATCATACACTCGGGGTCAGTTACATGGTCAAGGTCCCTCCACAGCTTTGGTGTTAATTCTGCACTTTAAACTGGATATCGATCTCTCTGTTCTCAGTTTCTCTTAGTCTCTTTCTGTACCGGCCGGTTGTTTGGTTTCTCACCCCTTTCTCCCAGTGACTACAAACTCAACACCCATTCACAGTCCTCCCTCAGCTCCCCGTCCATACACTGTTCTGCCTCTGGTCGCACACACACTTATTACCGGTGATACTCTACAGGAACTGCTGACTGGTGAGAGGCAGGGAGTTATCGTACCGTGAAGCATCGGATTAACTCTGCGTCTGACTCCTGGACTGCAAGCTGGGACTCAGTGGACGGAGCTTCACTATGTTTCCAATCCCGGGAGGGTGGTCGGACCGTGCGCAGGAGAGCTTCACTCCAGGTCTGTCGCTGCAAGTGTGTAATGGGACGGAGTGGACGGAGATTCATTCTGTGCCTGACTGTGGGAGAGTGTGATGGGATGGTGTGGAGGGAGATTCACTCTGTGTTTGACCCCGGCAGTGTGTGATGGGACGGTGCGTAGGGAGATTCACTCTGTGTCTGACCCCGGGAGTGTGTGATGGGATGGTGTGGAGGGAGATTCAATCTGTAAATGAGCCAGAGAGAATGTGATAGGACGGTGTGGACGGAGCTTATCTGGGTGTCTGACCCCCGATATATGAAATCGGATGGAGTGGAGGGTGCTTCACTCTGGTGTGGATATATGACACATTACTCTTGCTCTTTTGAATTTATTTCAAGAAGCTTTGAAACAGAGTTAGAACAATATTGCTTTGCCCCATCCTTTCACACCCGCCCATCGCACATTCCAGGCGACAGGTGGAAAGTAAACATCCCTCCGAACCGTCTGATCAAACAGACTCGGCGGGTAACAGACAGAGTGAAGCTCCTCATGCACTCTCCCATCAAATAGTTCTGTTGTTTTCAAAACACAGTCCCAGCGAATACTCATTTGGCTAGTCTCTCACTCTCTCTCTCTCTCTCTCTCTCTCTCTCTCTCTCTCTCTCTCTCTCTCTCTCTCTCTCTCTCTCTCTCTCTCTCTCTCTCTCTCTCTCTCTCTCTCTCTCTCTCTCTCTCTCTCTCTCTCTCTCTCTCTCTCTCTCTCTCTCTCTCTCTCTCTCTCTCTCTCTCTCTCTCTCTCTCTCTTCTCTCTCTCATCTCTCTCATCCAGACACAAACACTACACATCTCCTTCCGCACCGCCACCACTTTATCCATTACCCTCACTCCCATCTCCAAAGCCCCCGTTTAGTTTCACCTCCCCGCTTACATACTGCGATGGAAATAACTAATCCCCACTGTCCAGTGAGTGGCGCCATTCACGGAAACGGCAGAGACGGCTCGGTCACATTTCAGTACAGTGAAATTTGAACTTTCACTATGAGCGCGAGAGAATGGGAAGGGAGAAGGTTTGTAGAGAGGGTGGGGAGACATAAAGAGAAGGCTTCTTGAGGAGGGCAGTGAGATAGAAAGGCTGAGGGAAGATAGGGAGTAGAGGAAAAAGGAGAGAGCATGAGAGAGGAGCGAAATTGAAGCAGGTTAGAGGCATTCAATAGACAATAGGCAATAAACAATAGGTGCAGAAGTAGACCTTTCGGCCCTTCGAGCCTGCACCGCCATTCTGAGATTATAGCTGATCATCTACTATCAATGCCCGGCTCCTGCCTTGTCCCCATGTCCCTTGATTCCGCTATCCATAGAGATACCTATCGAGCTTCATTAAAGCATCCAGAGAACTGGCCTACACTGCCTTCTGAGGCAGTGCATTCCGCACCCTCACAACGCTCTGGGAGAAGAGGTTTTTCCTTAACTTTGCCCGAAATGACCTACCCCTTATTCTCAAAACATACCCTCTGGTACTGACTCTCCCAGCGTCTGGAACATATTTACTACCTCTATCTTGTCCAATCCCTGAATAATCTTATAAGTTGCAATCAGACCCCCTCTCAATCACCTTAATCCCAGCGTTTACAAGCCCAGTCTCTCTAGCCTCTGCGTAAGACAGTCCGGACATCCCAGGAATTAACCTCGTGAATCTACGCTGTACTTCCTCTGCAGCCAAGATGTCCTTCCATAACCCTGGAGAAAAAATCTGTACAAATCTCTCCAGTTGTGGTCTCACCAGGGCTCCGTACAAATACAAAAAGATTTCCTTGCCGTTGTACTCAATTTCTTTGTAATAAAGGCCAACATTCCATTAGCTTCTTCACTGCCTGCTGTACTTGCTCATTCACCGTCAGTGACTGATGAACAAGGACTCCTAGATCGCTTTGTATTTCTCCCTTACCTAACTCGACACCGTTCAGATAATAATTTGCCTTCCTGTTCTTACTCCCAAAGGGGATAACCTGTCACTTATTCACGTAAAACGTCATCTGCCAAGTATCTTCCCACTCACGCAGCCAATCCAAGTCACCCTGCATTCTCCTAATCACATCACATCCTCATCACATGTCACACTGCCACCCAACTTAGAATCAGCAGCAAACTTGTTGATGTTATTCTCAATGCCTTCATGTAAATAGTTGATGTAAATCGTAAACAGCTGTGGTCCCAATACCGAGCCCTGTGGCACACCACTAGTCACTACCTGCCATTGCGAGACACAGCCCTTCACCGTTACCCTTCAATTTCTATCTGCCAACCAGTTTTCTATCCATGTGAATAACTTCCACCTCATGCTATGATTTTACCCAACACTCACATATGTGGGACCTTATCAAATGCCTTCTGAAAATCGAGGTACATTACATCTACTGGATCTCTCTTGTCTAACTTCCTGGTTGCATCCTCGAAAAACTCCAATAGATTAGTCAAGGATGATTCCCCCTTGGTATTCCATGCTGCCTCGGCCCAATCCTATCACTGCTATCTAGATATGCCACGATTTTATCTTTACTAATGGACTCTAGCATCTTCCCCACTACTGATGTTAGGCTGACAGGACGATAGTTCTCTCTTTGCTCCCATCCTCCTTTCTTTAAAAAGTGGGATAGCATTAGCTATTCTCCAATTCTCAGGAACTGATCCTGAATCTAAGGAACATTCGAAAATGATTAACAATGCATCCGCAAATTCCAGAGCCAACTGCTTTGGTACCCTAGGATGCAGACCATATGAACCTAGGGTTAGGGTTGGCCTTCAGTCCCATCAGTCGACTCATCACCGTGTCCTTCCTAATGTCAATCTGTTTCATTTCCTCTGTTACCCTATGCCCTTGGCCCATCCATACATCTGGAAAATTGCTTGTGTCTTCCCTAGTGAAGACAGATCTAAAGTTCTTATTAAATTCTTCTGCCATTTCTCTGTTCACCCAAATCATTCTTCAAGGGCCCAACATTGTTCTTAACTATCTTCTTTCTTTTCACATACCTAAAAAAAGCTTTTGCTATCTTCCTTTATATTCCTGGCTAGCTTGCGTTCGTAGCTCATATTTTCTCCCCGTATTGCCTTTTTAGTCAAGTTCTGTTGTTCCTTGAAATCTTCCCAATCATCTGTCCTCCCACTCACGTGAGCTCTGTCGTACTTCCATTTTTTTAATGTTATGCAATCTCTGACTTCCTTTGTCAACCACTGTAGCCCCTTTCCCCACTTTGAATCCTTCCTTCTCCGGGGGATGAACTGATTTTGCACCTTGTGCATTATTCCCAAGAATACCAGCCATTGCTGTTTCACTGTCTTTTTAACTTTGGCCAGCTACTCCCTCAGGGATCCATAGTCTCCTTTGTTCAACTGCAACACTGACACCTCCGATCTGCCCTTATCCTCCGAATGGCTCCTTTACTTCTACATCGCATACGCATTCATGGGTTAGAAATAGGGAGACGGTGAGGGGAAAGTTGGGGACGCAGAGAGAGAAAATGATAGGCAGAAGGCGATGGAGGCTTTTTGAGAGAGCTCCAGAACTCCGTCTGCGGGGCTGACGTCACTGCTATTTTTATTTTTTGCTGCCTGTATGCCGGCCAAGTCAGTGTAGGCGCATGCTTTAAATACTTCTCTGAAATACTGAAAACCCCCGGTTCCAATGGCTGAAAAGAGTTAAAACTCAAACACCGATCAGCGTGTGTTGGTTTCCTGTAAACTTCAATATCTAAATATATGCACAGAATGCCTGAATAAACAGGATGTTGCGGTGGGTAATGAGCTGCTGGTTCTAAACCTCTCGGACAGTAAATGCAATTTATCCGCCCGAGAGAGTGAATAGAAGACCAAAGGAAAGAGCTCGAGAGTGAAGCCAAATTGATTCCCTCCAAAAATCAACCATTTCCATTTCTACCCCTCTCTGTACATTGTTTTCCACTTCTTGCCCCTCCCCTTCTTTCAGTGATACCCCTTTCTGCCCCGTCACTCACGATTCTCTCTCCGCCAAACCCTAACTTTCCCCTCACTCTCCCTCCCTCTGTTTCTCCGGACTCTCACTACTTCTCCCCCCCCCAGCCACTCTCATCCCACCAGGCCACCCTCCTCTCACACCCACAATCTATGTCTCCTCCAGCACTTCCTCCCCCGGTTGATATTTTGCATTTATTCTATAATTGATCAAATGACATTGATATACCTCCTTCAAAACAATCTCCTATATATCTAATCTCTGTTTGAAACCAATTGTATAAAAGTTGATTATCCATTGTAAATGGAATGTTTATTTTGAGTTAAAGGTCTCTTTACTGATAAAGATTTCTTTTTCTCATCATCACGTTTATTTTATTCCATTGATCAATCAAATGTTTTCATATAGGGGATTCTTTCTTTTCTCGTATACACTTAGATTCCCATTTTTATATATAATCTTCGGGTGTATTTTCTCCTATTTTATCTAGTTCTATTCTAATCCGTGCCGGTTTATCTTTTTCAAAAATAGATGCAATAAATCTATGTTGATTTGCTTTACAATGATTCTTGGAAGTTGTAACCGTCCTAGATAAATTTCGATGTCAATTTTTCCAACGATATTCTTGACGACTTACCTTTCCAAATGAACTTCCTCACATATTTATCTAACTCTTGAAAAAACTTGTGGGGTAGTTGAATTGGTAGTGTTTGGAATAAGTCTTGTAATCCAGGAAATATATTAATTTTTACGGCATTTACTCTACCTACTAATGTTATTGTTAATATCATCCATTTATCAAGATTTTCTTGATTTTTTTCCATAATGCTAAATTATTTAATTCATATGTTCTTTATATCATTATCAACCCTTATACCTAAATATGTTATACCACTTATACCTAAATATGTCATACCATTTATCGGCCATCTAAATCGAGTTATTAATCGACATTGACTATAATCTCCTTTAGTAAGAGGTAACATTTCACTTTTATCCTAATTTATTTTGTAGCCAGATATTTTCCGATATTCTTCCAATCTAGAAGATAATTTACGCAGCGAGTTGAATGGGTTTGTAACATAAAGCAGAACATCGTCAGCAAATAAGTTAATCTCGTATTCCTTATGGATAACTCTGAAACCCTTCATATCTGGGTCCATTTTAATTAATTCAGCTGATGGTTCCATCTCCAACACAAAGAAAGCAGGTGATAATGGACAATCTTGCCTAGTTGACCTTGTTAACTGAAATGGTGTTGAAATTTGAACATTTGTCACTACTTTAGCTTTGGGGTTATTATTTAAGCTTTTAGAGCATTTCATAAAGGATACTCCTAATCCATATTTTCCCATACCTTAAATAAAAAAAAATCCCATTCCAATCTATCAAATGTTTTTCCTGCATCTAACGCAACTGCACAAACATTTCCTCTCTCTTTTGTGCCAAATGAATTATACTAAGTAAACGTGTTACATTATCTGCCGATTGACTGTTTTTGATAAATCCTGTTTGATCCATCTGTATTAAATTTGGTCAGTATTTCGATAACCTTTTGGATAAATTTTCTGCTATTATTTTATAGTCAGTGTTTAACAAAGAAATAGGTCTATAAGATGTCGACTTCAAAAGATTATCTTTTTGTGGCAATACTATTAAGATAGCTGTCGAAGAAGATTCTGGAGGTTAATGTGTTCTTTCCACTTGATATATTAACTCCATAAATGGAGGAATTAATAAAACTTTAAACTTTTTTTTTTAAGTTCGGGCGGAAAACAATCTTCTCCTGGGGATTTATTACTTTGAAGTGATCCCAGAGCTTCTTCGACCTCTTGTAATGTGAAACGCATATCTAATCCCTGCTGTTCTTCTGAGGTCAATTTTGGAAGAGATATTTGTGATAAAAATCTTTCGATCTAGACATTATCATTTTGTGATTCTGATTGATACAGTTCGGTATATAAATTCCTAAAAGTTTCATTAATTTCTAACGGTTTGTAAGTAATTTTGTTTATTGTTGTTCTAATTGCATTTATCGTTTTAGAAGTCTGGTCAGTTTTTAACTGCCAAGCAAGAACCTTATGTGATCTTTGACCTAGTTCATAATATCTCTGTTCAGATCTCATAATTGTTTTTTTCTATTCGGCAATATCTGGAGTGTATTATAATGTAACTTCTTGTTAACAAGTTGTCTTCGTTTTTCTTCTGTCATATATCTTTGAGATTCTTTTTCTAATTTTGTAATCTCTTTTTCCAATTGATCTATTTCTATCAAATACTCCTTCTTAACTTGAGAAGTGTAACTTATTATCTGGCCTCTTAAATATGCCTTCATTGCTTCCCACAATATGAAGTTATAATCAACTGAATGTGAATTTGTATATAAAAGATCTGAGTCTGCTTTTTCATAAAATCACAAAAATGTTAAAGTTTTAATAATATAAAATTAAATCGCCATCTATAAATCGAATCCTCTTTATCTATCATTATCATTGTCATTATCAAAGGAGAATGAACTGACAATATTCTCGCTTTATATTGCATATTTTTCACTCTGTCTTGAATATTCGTTGTTAATAGGAAAAAAATCTATCCTTGAATGAGATTTATGTCTATTTGAATAAAATGAATAATCTCATTCTTTTTGGTTAATTCTTCTCCATATATCAATCAAATTTAAATCTTTCAGCAAGGATAAAGTTAATTTTGCTACTTTTGTTTTTATAACAAACTTTGTTGATCTATCTAAAACTGCATCTAGACAAAAGTTAAAATCTCCACCTAATAATATTTGGTCATGTGCGTCAGCCAATTTCAAAAAGACCTCCTGTAAAAATTTTACATCATTTTGATTTTGTGGATAAATATTCATGAGTTCAGAAAAAAAATTGACAATGTATAATTACATATCTGCCCGTCGGATCAATTAATAATATTTGTATTTTAATTGGTAAAGTTTCATTAACGAAAATTGCAACTCCTCTCGCCTTTGAGTTAAATGAAGCCGCAATAACATTTCCAACCCAATCTCTTTTTTAATTTCTGATGTTCTATCTCTGTTAAGTGTGTTTCTTGTAAAAAAGCTATATCTAATATTCATTTTCTTAATATATGTTAAAATTATTTTTCTTTTCATTGGTCCATTAAGCCCATTAACATTAAAACTTTAAAAATTCAGTAAAATAGTCATTCTTTTTAATTGGGTTGCTTCAATCTATAATAATACCTAATCTTTCAAATTCCATGGTTACTTGGGGAGTCTTTTTAAAATTATCCATGTTTCTATGAGTGTCCCCACCGATTATCCAGGCAAAGAAAGAAAGATAGAAATATAGATTATAAAAAAATATACCTCCCTGCTAATGTTGTGGGGAGAAAAAAACATATCATTACCCCCCTTTGTTGTACGGGTCATGACAATCGCCATGATTACCACGTGAATCCCGTAGCAATCGATCCGAAGCTCCCCCAGCTCTCCCGCAACATAGAAATGTATATACATATGAGAAGTAAAAAAATAATATCACTACTCTCAATTAATAGTTCTCAAATGTTTTAACTTTCTCAGATGTATCATATAATTTAAATAAATTTAAATATTCTTCTGCCCTGAAATATCCATCAATTCCATTCACTTTCCCTGTCTTCATCTTTAATCCGTTCGCTTTGAAACCTTTGAGTGTAGTTAGTGAATATTTGGGAGATTTTGTGCGAACTCATGCGCATGTCGATAATCGGTTAAAACAATCTTCTTTTTCCATCCTCCAAAAAATTATCGGTGTTGCCGAATGACGCATTATGAATTTGTAACCCTTTTCCCATGAAACATTTTTCGCTGGGTTAAATTACTTTTTTCTCTTCAAAAGCCTATAACTTCTATCAGGATAGAAAAGATCTGCTTTCCCTTTTATCATCAATGGCTCTTTTTTTTTGGCACATTGGACAGCCACCTTCAGGATCTTTTCTTTTATCTTGATATGTTAAGCATTTTCTCAAAATTGATCGCGGATTTTGATCAACTTGAAGTTTTGATCTTCAGGCTCGATGAGTCCTTTCAATTTCAATTAACTGGGATCCTTCTTCCATTTCCAAGTTTCCGTAATCCATTTTTGAAAAAAAAATATTGGATCTTCTTCTTCTACATCTTCTTTAAGTCCAACAATCTTAATATTGTTTCGTCTGCTAAATTTTGCAAGCATATCCACTTTTTTTCTTTCTGATGTCCAGGGAGAAATATTATCTTCCATTTTGTTCATTCTTTCAACAATGTCTTCCGTTGTCACTTCCAAGTCTGTAGTTCTCTTATCCATTTTGTCCTGTCTTTTTAAAATGTTGTCAAATATAATCTTCATATATTTCATATAATTGTATTGCTTTTAATATGTTTATTTTTTTCTAATTTACGCATTATTTGCATCAAGGATTTTTGTATATTTCCATAAAAACTTTTACCTCCATCTCCGTCTGATCTATCCAGAGAATCTGAATCTCCCGCAGATTTACGTTCACTTCCGGTTTCAATTGTATCTGGGATTTGCAGTTCAGTTGCTCGTGTTTGCGCATGCTCTTTCTTTCACGTTTGCGCAATTCTTGTTGGTCTTTTACTTTAGAAATGGTTGATATTGCCGCAGTTTCCTGTTCTGTATCGCCGAAGGTAAAATGTACTTGAGCACGCTGTTCTTTTGTAGCGGCGGGCCTTGATTCTGTTCCAAGGCAGAATCGTTGTCTTCAAGGCAGTAGCTTTCTTCGTCTTCTGTTTTTGAGACATAGTTTGAAACAATCCGGAGAAGTTTATAAGTAATTTTTAAAAAGTATTTACTAACTTTTCTTCACTTAAACATTAATTTACTGATTCGTAACGGGAGAGCTGGATTCCCATGTCTCGTCCATACGTCATCACGTGACGTCCCCGATCCAGCTCGGCTTTGAGGGAAACTACTCCCACTGTGACCTGAGAGAAGTGCAGAGAGTCGTGAACAAATCTCAGCATATCCGGGGTATCAGCTTCACCTCCACGGACTCGCTCTGCACTTTCCGCTAAAGCAGACAGCCAGCCAGGATAATTCTCTTGCACCCCATCACCTCCTATCGGTGGAAGATGCGAAAGCACATTCTACCCCGCTGTTATCAGACATTTGAATAGTCCACTATTCCCATAAGATGCATTCTTGACCTCAAAGTTTAACTCGCCGTCGCCTTTGCCCCTTATGGACTGCCTGAACTGCACTTTCAGCATTCTGTTTACCCTGTTCTACTCTCGTGATATGATCTGTGTCTCTGGCCTTCCACTGGTACTCTCCTGTCTGTAACGTATTTGTCGGGGTTGTAAGGAGGGAGGACAGTGGGAGAGACAGTGAGGAGGGGGCACAGAATAAAACTTAAACCTCTCTCTCACTTTTCTAACCTCACACTCTTCCTTCCTCTCCCTTATTTCGCTTCCCTCCCCTTCTCTCACTCCATCTCCTCTCTCCCTTTATGCCCCTGTCACTCTCTCAAAATCGTTCCCCATTGTCTGTCTCCCTTTGACCCTTGATCTTCACCCTTTCCTCTCACTGTCATCCCCTCCCGAACTATACCAGTTCTATCTACCACTGTCCCTAGGTTTGCCGCCCATCTGCGTTTCATGCCCGCCTCTCGTCCTTATCCACCTGTATATCCATTTATCCAATGCTGTCTCCCCTCGCTCTTTCATTGGGGTGGGGGTATCTTCTCCCAGAGAGCCGTGGGAGTGTGGAGTGGGCTGCCAGATGAAGTGGTAAATGCGGGCTCACAATTAACATTTAAAAGAAACTTGAACAGGTACATGGATGGTATATGGAGACAATCCCATTGTCCCATCGTCTCCCAACAGATCTATGACTGTTCCTAAATGTATCCCAATATTCCACACCCTTCTCTCAGCCCTGTGCAGGGCCCAGATTAATCCTGTTGCTTTTCTCTCTCCCCAAGGCTTCGTGTCTGTCTCCTGACATATCCCACTAAACTGCGCTCTCCCCATAGCATTGACTGATCGGCAGAAAAGAGAGAGTGGGACTAAAGGGATATGATTCTGGCTAGCAGCCGGTTACCAGTGGAGCTCCACAGGGCTCGCTGTTGGGATCGCAGATTTCTACGATGGTTGTCATTGACTTGGACCATGGGATTCATGGACTTGTGGCAAAATTTGAGGATGATACAACGATATGTGAAGGAACGGGTAGCGTTGAGGAAACAGAGAGCCTGTGTTTTTGCTAAGAGAAAAACTAGCAATTATAGGCCTGTGCGTTTCACGTCAGTGGTGGCTAAATTAATGGAAAGTATTCTTAGAGATGGTATATATAATTATCTGGATAAACAGGGTCTGATTTGGAATAGTCAGCATGGATTTGTGCGTGGAAGGTCATGTTTGACAAATCTTATTGAAATTTTTTGCAGAGATTACGAGTACATTTGGCGAGGGTAAAGCAGTGGATTTTGTCTATATGGAATTCAGTAAGGTCTTTGCCAAGGTTCCGCACAGAGGGTTAGTCAGGAAGGTTTAATCGTTAGGTATTAACATTAAAGAACGTTTGTAGTAAAATGGATTCAACAGTGGCTAGATGGGAGATGCCAGAGAGTAGTCGTGGTTTGTCAGGTTGGAGGCCGGTGTCTAATGGTGTGCCTCAGGGATCTCTAATGGTTCCAACGTTGTTTGTCATATTCATTAATGATCTGGATGATGGGGTGGTAAGTGGGATTAGCAAGTATGCGATGTAGGTACCTACCTAAGGTACCAACCTAAGGTAGCTGGCGTTGTTGATAATGAGGTAGGTTTTCAAACTTTGCAGAGAGATTTAGGACAGTTAGAAGAGTGGGCTGAGCGATGGCAGATGGAGTTTAATGCTGATAAATGTGCGGTGCTACATTTTGGTAGGGATAATCCAAATAGGACATGCATCATAAATGGTAGGGCATTGAGGATTGCAGTAGAATAGAGTGATCTAGGATTATTGGTGCCTAGTTCCCTGAAGGTGGAATCTCATGTGGATAGGGTGGCGAAGAAAGCTTTTGGTATGCTGGCCTTTATAAATCAGAGCATTGAGTATGGAAATGTGATGTAACGTTAAAATTGCATAATGCATTGGTCTGGCCGAATTATAGGAAAATTATCAACAAAATAGAGAGAGTACCGTTCAGATTTACTAGAATGTTACACGGGCTTCAGCCCCTAAATTACAGGGAAAGGCTGAACAAGTTAGATCTTTATTCTTTGGAGAGTAGAAGGTTGAGGGCGGACTTGATAGAGCTATTTAATGAGGGGTATTGATAACATTGACGTGGATAGGCTATTTCCTTTGAGAGTAGGGGAGATTCAAACCCGAAGACATGATTAGAGAGTTAGGGGGCAAAATTTTAAGGGTAAAACGAGGGGGAATTTCCTTCCTGAGAGAGTGGTAGCTGTGTGGAATCAACTTCCTGTAGAAGTGGTAGAGGCAGTTTCGGTATTGTCATTTAAAGAAAAATTCGATAGGTATATGGACAAGAAAGGAATGGAGGGCTATGGGCTGAGAGCGGGCCAGTGGGACTAGGTGAGTGTAAGCGTCAGCACGGACTAGAAAGGCCGAGATGGTCCGTTTCTGTGCTGTAATTGTTGTATGGTTAAATGGTTATTCCTCGATCGTGTGCGGTCGTTATCGTCGCCAGTATAACGAGCCGGTTCTGAAAATTCAGTTCAAAACGTGGCTAAAATGTTAGGGTATAAGCGCACATAATATGTATAAAATATGAAGATAGCAAGCATATGTAGGAAATCAGTAAGTACATTCTCGCTTTATGCACACACACACACACACACACACACACACACACACACACACACACACACACTCACACACACACACACACTCACTCACACACATACACACATACACACACACACACACACACACACTCACACACACACACACACACTCACTCACACACACACACACTCACACACACACACACACACTCACTCACACACATACACACACACACACAGACACACAGACACACACACACACACACACACACACACACACACACCGACACACACAGACGCACACACACACACACACACACACACACACACACACACACACACACATCTCTGCAGCTTGAGGTCCCCTGGGCACTTTCAATGCCACGGTAATCTACAACTGTTCACAACTGAGTTTGTATTGTTACGTATTCAGGCAACAATAAATATATGAGTTCGGCAAGGGTTTATATAACAAATAACACGTTTATTAAACACTGAAAACAATCGCCTCAAAAGTAAACAAACACGAACGTAACCGCAAATCAGCTGCTGTGCGGCAGCTGAAACGGTTCTTAACGCAATGAAGCTCACAGTCCTTAAAGCGATGTTGCAAGAACAGTTCTTTAAAGTAGTATTACGAGAAGTTCAAAAATGTTCACAGTCCATTTAAAAGAGAGACATTTAAGACTATTTATATGCTCTTTCACGTCGTCTTGCTTCGATCCTCGACGTCGAACTTCTCCCACGAAGAATTTACGAAACGAAACGAAACGGAACGGCGTAAAGGCACTGACCTTTCCTTAATCACACTGTCCACAATCGTTTCTGCTACCCCGCAGAGATTAACACGGGAACATTCAACAAATTCGTTCCCAATAAGGATTAAACAAGGTCGAACCCGTTTCACCGTCGAAAACCGATTCTTCTCGATCTTTAACTCCCGAACTCCGATCGTCACTCTCCACTGATTCTCAACTAGCAGCATTGTAAAGAAACTGCTGGCAATAACGTTTTAAACTTTCGGCATTAGATAAAAACTTCATCCTTCAACTAAACTGCGTCATCACATTAAATCACGCAGTGGCATGAAGTCCACATGGCAAATGCCGCCACGAACTGCCCCTCCTCACAGGGTGGGGTCTTCCTTTTATAACCTGTAAAAAAAAACCTGTCATATGATCTCTACTGGCGGGAAATGACATCACTCCACCATCACAAGACCATTACCGCAAGTCCAGTATAGCTTCAACCCCAGTCACGTGACAAGGTTACCACTGTCATGTGTCACGAGTACGTAACAATATTCTGCCCAGCTGACACCTGGGGGCAGCACAGACTCCTGCCCGGAGGCCGCGCCACACCTCCTCCACCTTGCTCCGGTCCTTCATTTCCTCTCCCATAAGTACACCTGAACTGGATTGGAACTAATATTCCACGGGTGAATTTTTTCATTAAAATGGGAGACTGGTGATATAAACTAGAGTTGCAGGGACATGTGAACAAGAACGCCATTACAGATAGGTGAGTAGTTGTTGGGACAGACGTTGTGAGGACTTCTGAAAAAGCCATGAAGGAAAATCTCGAGCCTGTCGGGACTCATGTTCTGAGCTGCATACGTTTCAATGCAGGAAGTATTGTTTGAAGGGCCGATGCGCTCAGGTCAAGGGTCAACGCCTCTAAGCCTGACACGGCAGATATTAGTGAGTCTAGATTGCAGGCGGGACAGTACCGTTTGCATAAGCTATGAACGAAACACACAATGGGGCTCCGAAAGTGTGTCGGTGTCACTGCCCCAACCCATATCTGACATGAACACGCCCCTCATCGTGACACTGACACACTGACAGGCTCTGCAGCACAGCAGGATCTCACCACTCAACGATACCCACACAGAGTCAGGCCCTGCATTGTAACTCGAATACAGTCCTCCCCGTATGCATAACATCCTCCCTCTCCAAAACCACTCCCGGACTCCGTCACCCTACTCCTACAATATTCCCAGTCACCGTCACTCAGACTGCAGTGCACCACTCCCGTTTCCGTCACCCATCCCTCGCCTACAAGCAGCCCCGTCTCCTTGACAAATATCCTCTCCTGCACACTTCGCCATCTCCATCATCCCATTACGGACGCATACGCCACTCCCCGTCTCCATGATACACTCATCCCGCTAAACGCTCCCCATCTACGTCGTCCCTCCGCTGTCCTCCCACTCGATGTCCGAGAGACGGTCCAGCTGCAGTAGGGAGCTACAATTGCAAAAGTAAATGCAGATTAATCTGCGAGAAGTCGGCACATTTATACCCGGATATTACTGAAGAGATCCGAGGTCTCTGTCAACAGCCAGTCGGGTCGACTTCATTCAAGTGACTTCGCGCCACTTTTCCCCAATTAAACTGCACCACTCTCACTCCCCCATCTTTTCTTACACTCCCACCCTCTCCGCCCCTCCTTCCTACCCCATTATCTTCCTCTACTCGCATCCGCATACTCCTCCACTGCTCTTCCTCTCCCCATCTAGTCAACTATTCTACCTTCCCGGACCCGAACTCCCCCGATCCCCCATTGAGTCCCCCTTTCTACTCCTCTTCTCTTTCTCCCCTTCTCACCAACTCATTCCCTTTCCACCCCTCCTCTTCCCTCGGACCCCATTCTCTGCCTTTCCTCACTCCGATCTCTCCACACACTCTCACCTCAATTCTGTGCACTCTGGCTCACAACTCCCCATCCCAGGGGGAAAAAAGTGTGTACATTCGCCCTATCTGTGTCTCTCCTGGTTTCATTCCCACGCTCCAAGGAACAAAGTCAAATCCTTCTTGCCGTCTCTCCATAACTCAGACCCTCGAGACCCGGCAACATCCTCGTAAATCTCCCTCTGCACTCTTTCCAGCTCAGTGGCATCTTTCCTTCAGCAGGGCGACCGGAACTGAAAACCGGATTCCAAGTGCGGACTCACCGATACCTTGTACAATTTCACCGTGACCTCAGCACGGCCGAAGATGCAAGATTAACGTAAATAGCGAAACATAATAAGTACTAGTTCAAAGGTGAACACCGCGGGTGCGTTAAAAGTGTA